>NC_142579.1:33317500-33617500 GCF_041283825.1 Pyrus communis
TGGGTTCTTATAGACGCAACATTTCTCGGAGCTTTTTTTGCTTTTTATTTTTTAACCTGTTTTCTCCTCTACTTTTTCATTTCTACCCCTTCGCTATTTTTGCCCTTCTTTAAATTTCATTTCTCGTACCTCGTTTCACTTTGCTCTCCGATGAGATGCTCAATCGCCCCCTTGCTTGTGCTCATGATGCACTACGGATCTCAACCGTGCTGAAGGACCAAGTAGGGGAAAGATTGTGGTGTAGGTTCCACTCGAGTCTCATTAAACTCTCAATTCGTGTCAATTTCTTTCAAGCCGTTAAATTTATTACAATTTTAGGAGTAATAACTTGTATCAACGTACACGAGGAAACTAAGGCCAAGGGATAGTGGCACGGATTGAGAGTACATGAGGTTTGAAATAAAATTAAAATTTCGGAGGGAAAAATCAAATGAATGTTCACTCAATGCGGTAGCAAGGGTGCAAAATGGTGCGGTGGAAATAAAGGTCCCGAAAAGCGTAGCAAGATCCTACCAATATAAGAACAAAGGTCCCGAAAGGAGTTCAATGTGAAGTATGGACCTTGATGTTCAGTAACTGTAAAGTTTTTGAACCATTACCAAATTTCTGATTCTGCCTCCTAGTGATATTGCTGCAAAGTAAAGCTTGTTTAGTTGAAGTAGCAACGTCGAAATCACCATCTTCACAAACAGTATTGTACACCAAGGAATAGTTTGCTAAACAAGCGACTAGATATCGAAAGAGAGTACATAACAAGTCAAAGTGTCCTATTAAAGATGAACTTCAATTACAACAGAGCAATGAATGATATGTTTGCCCACATTACAAGTAAGACGGTATTACTTTCTCTTAGACCTTACCATCAATCAGTTTCTACCAAGTGGGAGAGATCTGCAAGAAAATGTTTCCTTGAAATCCTTCTTCCTTGACGACGTGAAGATGGACGCATACACTTCCTTAGTAGCATTAGCAGGGGCTATATCCACCGCCTTGAACCTCTTTGCCCCACCATTACTCGCACCCTTCACATCAGCTCCAACATTCACAACCTTCCCATTTACCTCTACCTTTGCTGAAACCTTCTCCACAGCCCTGGCATCAATACCATGCTTGGTACCACTCAACCGTGAGGCCTCCAAACCCACACCCTCCTCCTCGCCATTCACACCAGCATTCCCATTTTTCGTCTTCTTCACCTTCTTCACTCTCCCTTTCGCCTTCTCAGCCTCCATCCTCTCCCTCAACTCCACAACTTCCTCTTCATTCCCATTAATCACAATCTTATCCGCCTCTGAAAATCCCACATGGCAAACAAGGCAAGTCGACGACTTTATCTCCTTCAAAGCCTTTGAACTCAACACATGCCCACAAGTTCTTAATCCCACAAACTTACACTTACCGTTGAACTCGACCCCTGTAATGGGGCACTGAAACCGCGGCCCAGCAACGGATTGGCGATTGAATTCGGCCCCAGTAATTGGGGTAAGATGAATACTGATCATGTCCTTCAACCCCTTTATATGCCCAAACGCCTTGGGCACCTTCTTCCCCAACAACGCCTCCACAAGAGCCTCCTTGTTAAACACGTTCCCCAGAAAATCCATTACGCACGGCTCCTTCAATGGCTCGTTCGACAGCGCACAATTGAGCCACTTCGAAAGCCTCTGCTCGTTCGGGTCAACCTTATCGGGCTTCTTCTCCGCGTACATCTTGAGATAGCAGTCGCGAGACTCCGCTCCCGTCGCGCCGCCATCGCCGCCACCTCCAAGAGCTCTAATCCGTAAAATCAGAGTAGAAAGAGGGGTAATTTGGGAATCGAAAAGCGGAGTGGAGTCGTTTAGGGGCTTACCATTGAGGGTGAAGTAAAGCGACGGTAGGACACGGGAGAAAATTGAGAGCTTGAGGTGGCGGAGAGTTGGGGTCTGAATTGGGGATAGGGTTAGGGTTTGGGTTGGGATTTGGAGATCGGGAGATTGCAGGAAGATTTGGAAATTTTGAAGTTTGGGATGCATCGTGATCTTGGATTATTCGGGCAATAACAACACAAATCGAAGCAAATAACGAGACCCAAAAGAGCAAAAACCATAAAATCTGCAAGATCAAGAAATACACAACCCATATCAGGAAACAAGAACAACAAACATCTCAAAATTCATACTTTATCAAAACCCATGTATCCAATCATCCAAAACCTAGAGATCAATACGAGAAATCAAAGGTACGATAACTCACCTCAAGAATCAACAACTCTGGAATTCTCTTCTCGTTTTCGGATTGAGAATGACGGATCGGCGTCGGGACGGGGGGGGCAACAAGATGGGTGGCCGGGGAGGGGGATTTTCTCAGGAAAATTGGGGGTTTGGGGGGCGGAAAAACGAGGGTTTTGATGGAAAAGAAAGATGGGATTTTTTTTTTTTAGAGGAAGGGGTGGAAAGCTAAAAATAAAATGGTTTGTTTTAACTAAATTCTAAAAAACGCTAGGCGCTGATCGGACGGTAGATTGACGTCTAACGCTTAGACGGTTAGGCAGAGCTTAAGTGGACGTCTAGACGGCCTAGATGAATTTACGTAAATTTATTATAAATTAATTGTATATTAAAAAATAAACATGAAAAATATCTTATTTAAAAAAAATAGTATATGTGATGTTAGTCTATTAAGTACGTAGTTTGGTGTGATGACTGTGGTCTTAAAAAGAGAAAAACTTTCGTAAGTCTCAAAAATTCTCCCTCTCCAATTGGGATTTCCAAAACAAAACAATCTAATTTTTAAGAATAAAATAATAGAATGAAATTTGTATTTAAAGTTTTTCTTAAACCACGTGGTGACCCCTCTTCCACAACCCCCTCACATCATTCAAAGTCCCAATCCTATAGACATAAAATAGTGTAAAAAAATTAAAAGAAAATTTAATGATAAGAGTGTGGTGCTGTGTGCAGGTTAGACGCATTGGTCAGCGGAAGGCAATAATGTGGGGGGTTTTCAGCTGTTTCCTCCTCTCTCACTTCATCTTCTATTTTGCTTTTGCTCTGTGAATTACCTCCTCATTCGATGTATTTGAGGCTTGCAATCTAAATGTTATCTCTCTCCCCATACTCCTTCTTTTCAGATCTTCTATTTTCTACTAAAAATACGATGGCTAGTGAAAACGAAAGATGCGATGCGCCGACAGCAACCGAAGACCAGAGAGCTAGTATGCCAGAAAAAAAAAAGCTATCACCTTGCCTACCGCCTAGGCCGACCGCCAAGAGAGCGTCTGGGCGGGCGCCTAACTCTTACCTGATTTGGCCGGACGATTTGGTTCAAATCGCGACGGCACTCTTTTGCCTAGCGCCTAGGCGGCCGTCTAGGCCGATTTTTAGAACATTGGTTTTAACGTCATTTAGGCGAGATGAGTGTAATCCATCATGAACTGGGAATTCATCGTCAGGGGGGTTCTTAGAGTAGTTCCAGCGTGGAGCCTCCACACTATGCTATCTAGTCAACTGCCATTAATGAACAGTAACCGTCTTTTGCATATCTACCGTTGCACTTCAATAGCTCTGGCAATAGGTAATAAAATATTAGTATTTTTTTTATTTATAATTAATATTATATTATTTAATTTGTATAATTTAATATTACATTATTAATTTATCTTTTCCAATCTCTTCCCGAAAATTCTACCATTTTTGTTTTCTTCTTCCTTCCCACTCTCCCTCCCCTTTTCCTCATTGTTTTCCTTTTCCGAGAGCTCTCACCCACTTTCCTCTTCGAAAATTAAACAAATCAAACTCCAAAACCATGAAACCTTAATTTATAGGACTAAAGGATCCTAGCTATATCGTTGCATGCGTCATCCGACCATCACGGTGTAAACCACCATTGAAGCCGAGTTGGAAGCAAGCGAGTCGCCGGGAAGGAGTGAAGGAAGTGAAGGAAAAGCCCAGGTGAGAAGCTTCGGCGAACCTTAGTGTGGATAGCAAGGGTCTGATTGAAGACGCCATGGGAATTATCCACACCATCTCTCTCTCCCCTCTGTGAACTTGAAGAAATTGTATTGTTTATTTTTTGGGAAGAAAATGAGAGAGAATAAAGAAATGGGAAGGCCTGGTGGTGTGGTGGAGTCACCGGCATCGGCGAGAAGCTCGCCCTATGTCTCCGGAATATTGGCATCGAGATCGACCTCCGCGAAGAGTTGTCCAGGCCTGTCCACCATGTGGCTAATGTCGCCTAGATGTCAACCTTACGTCACATGCCCTTCGGGCTCTCGATTTAGCAACTCCTACGGGGCCTCTCCCTTGGGCCCGCTCAGGCTTCATCGCCAGCACACGCTGGACTAAGTTGCTCACTTTCTCGCCCTGTTTGAGAGCCAGTCCACCGGGCTATTGCCCACGATGGAACTGCTCTTAGGCCATCTCCAAGAGGGCTTGTTTAGCCCTCCAGTCCTCTAAAATATTAATATTTTAATAAACAATACATGGTTATATTTGTCTCTGTCTCCAATTGAGGTCATATGACTCGTTTTAGCCATGTCACAAAAAATCGTCTCTAACCGAGGGCCAAAAGGCAATAGGGTCAAATATAATTTATTATTTAAATTTAAATCCAAGAATAACTTAAATTTAAAAACTACACCTTATATTTAAAAAATAAAATGGTAACTGGCCCAAAAAAATTAGAACTTAAATTTAATGAATGGTTTAAGTATTTATAGGAAGAAAAAAAATTAGAATTAAAAAAAAAATTGGCCCAAAAAACCAAAAAAAAAAAAAAAAAATTGAATACAATGACTAGTCAGCTAGCCAGCCCTTTGGCCCCTTCAAATTCCGTGAGATCCACGAGCCCTTTGGCCTATCTCTCAGTTGGAGACGATTTTCAGACTATTTTCAGCCCTCTAGCTTTATGGATCCTTTGGTTGGAGATGACCTTATAGATACAGCATTCGTCGGAGCTTTTTTTACTTTTATTTTTTAACCTGTTTTCTCTACTTTTTCAATTCTATTACCCCTTCCTATTTTTGCCCTTCTTAAATTTCATTTCAACAATGTCCCACGAGTTGTGAACCCTGTTTCACTTTGCTCTCCGATGAGATGATGCTCAATTCCCCTTTTGCTTATGCTCATGATGCACTACGGATCTCAACCGTGCTGAGGGACCAAGCAGGGGAAAGATCCTGGTGTAAGTTCTACTCGAGTCTCATTAAACTCTCAATTCGTGTCAAAGTCTTTCAAGCCGTTAAATTTATTACAATTTTAGGAGCAGTAACTTGTATTAACGCACATGAGGAAACTAAAGCCAAGAGATAGTGGCATGAATTGCGAGTATATGAGGTTTGAAATAAAATTAAAAATTCAGAGGGCAAAATCAAATGAATGTTCACTTGATGCGGTAGACAGACTGCTAAAAGTTTTGCAACTGAGACACTGTAATTAACTTCATTCCAAGCTCCTCCCAGGCAAGAAAGGTCGTTGGTTGCTCTTTGTGAAGGTACGTTGAACATTCATTTGAGTGCATGAATTACTACGTTTCCAGTGTTATGTCCCCGAAAAATCTTATCAGACCGAAAAAATATCATCTGAGTGCATGAATTACTCCTTGAGCATGCTATCGGTTATTTCAGCAGAACGTTGAGGATTACCCGATGAAATATACAATTTCGTAACCTCATTTTTTTCAAGTGAAAATGATTCAACGACGGTGTAACATGCTTAGTGAATTACCGATTCTCTCTATTGACTAATTTTTTTAAAATGTTAAGGATACAAAGTGGCTTTCGATTCAATAGTCGACATAATGGTAGCATATTTCACTTTGTCTATTAGTAGGCAGCAACAAGCAATTTCAACAATACCAAGTTTTTCTTCCTAATCAACACATTTAAATCTGACCGAATCAACAAATCTAATCTTTGGTAATAATGATTTAGGTGCATCATCTTTGCGCTCAAGATGTCGAGTTTGTTTGTCCTCGCTCTACGTCGCATATACATGTAGACACACTTTTTGCAATATCTGACCAACTTATGAAAACTTGCAGTATTCAACTAACAATATAATTCAAGATTCTCATCTGAACATAACATAAAAGCTACCGTGTATTACAAATGTGAATTAAGCAAATTAGTCTAGGTGATGTACCTGTACCTAAGTTCATATTTGTATTCTAGAACATCGTTCAATAACAAGAAAGAAAAAACTAATAATAAATATATTTATTTTTATACAACAATATTTCTTACTAAAAAGATAATATTTTATTAAACTCGCCGTTCATAAAAAACAAATATAATATATCTCGCACAGATGAAAATAAACACTAATAGAATAGAACACTAGTGGTCATGCCAAGTTCAAATACACAATTAATAGGAAAAATGAGAAAAAGGGGCAGTATGGTAATTACACAGTGGTGGGTTTAGGGTTCATGTAAGTTGAAACATATAAGGCCTCCCGCCGTCGTCTCCCCATTATCTTGCAAGTGCAGCTCTCAGATCTTTACCTCGCCGCAATCATCTTCAAAGGTTAGCGTTTACCTCTCTCTGCTTCCTATCACATTTTCTCCTTGTTTAAATTTGACAACTATGTTTCCCAATACAAGTTCTGTCTGGCCGCTGACAAAAATTTAATCAAAAATTGAAAGGAAAAATCTGAAAATTTGACGGGCAATTTGATTTCTGTGTGTTTATCATGAAAACTACTGAAGATTTCCCAAAATTCGAATTAACATCTTAATATCTGAGAATTTTAGCACTAGACAGAAGGGTTATATTGTTTTGCAGGTATTTTTTTTTATATAATATATTTTTTAGATTTCAGTAATGGAGCTTGCAAGTCTGGTAATTGTATATTTTACTGAAATGTTTTATCTGGCTGACATCCTTTTTGTTAATTTCGTGTTACCAGGGTTTGTAATTTCAACCGGCCCCAAAAAATGGCAGGGTATGTAGACAATTGTATATCTGATTCTATATACTCGCTTTTCCGCTGTACATATGAAATGCTTATGATAATGGAGGATATATATGTTTTTAGAGATCAAGTTTGTCATTGATTACTTGGCCCGAGCAGTAGCGTAGATTTATTTTTTGTACTGGTGAACCTCTGTTCGCCAATTTGATACATATCGAAACGAGAGCACCCGGTATACTAGTTAGTGAGAGAGGGGTTAGGAATCCAGATTTTCAGAATGCGCAAATGCCTTTAGGAGTCTTTCGGTTTCAACTGTGGGAATGTCGGCGATGAGTGTGTGAAAGCTTAATTTAATTGTATGTTTTAGCTTTTGTGTTTCTGATACAAGGATTGGTGCTCTTGTTCTACATTTGTATTTCTACTCCGTACTTGTTTTCACTTACTGGACTGTCCGATAGTGGGATATGGCAGTCTATCATACGCGTTCTTTATTTCTTTTTCCCTTTTTTTTTGTCAAACGACGCATTTTTTATTTGTCAATTTGATATACTTGGTATTGTTTGGTGTGTAATGTGTGGTATGGCAGCGTGTCAAATGTTACTCCATTTTATTGATTGTACAGAGAAGAAGAGGTCGCTGTTCCTATTGCTGAGCCTGTTGCTGCTGCTGCAGCTCCAGGCGAACCCATGGACCTTCTGACAGCACTGCAACTTGTGCTGAGGAAGTCATTGGCTCATGGTGGGCTCACTCGTGGACTCCATGAAGGTGCAAAGGTCATCGAGAAGCATGCCGCACAGCTTTGTGTTGTAGCTGAGGACTGTGACCAGGCTGATTATGTTAAGCTTGTTAAGGCTCTATGCGCTGACCATAACGTCAAACTAATGTCAATTCCTAGTGCGAAAACTCTTGGAGAATGGGCTGGTGTAAGTGAAAATGAATTGACTAATAGAAGTTTTGTTTGTTTTAGTTCTTGCCTCAGAGTAACTATTTTCATGCGTTAAACATATAGTTTGTTCGGATTTTGCCTTCCTACTTATTGTTAATTTTGTACTGTCTTCTCGCAGCTTTGCAAGATTGATTCCGAAGGAAAGGCAAGAAAGGTTGTTGGTTGCGCTTGCGTCGTTGTAAAGGTATTCATGACATTCAATTGAGTGCATGCTCTTAGTACCACCAATTTGATTATGCCTTGTATTCTGTTTGTTTACTTACCTTATTGCGTTTTGTTCTGCAGGATTTTGGCGAGGAATCGGAAGGCCTTCATGTTGTTCAGGAGCACATTAAGTCCCATTAAATTTGAAAAGAGTCTGCCTCATGTTGATTTGGGTTTGATGCTCATTAGTTCCCAAACTTGTAGAAGTGGAATTGAGTTAACTATCCTTCTGATTATCAAAACATTTGATATTTTTTCGGTCTTTTACCTCTGTTCTTAAATGATGAAATTTTCCGTGTGGTTTTGTTATTTGATTTGCGTTTGTATTACTCGTTGATCATGCTATCGGTTATTTCAGTTGCACGTTGTGTATCACCTGATAAGACTTTGAATCAATTGTTTCGATGGGCGATGCTTTAAAAGAAAAGTATCCTCCGTAATGCCCAAATTGGAAAACATTGGTTTTGGAGAATTGACTATTTGCATTCGAGGTTTTGAGTTTAAAGCCTATTGGAATTTAAAGTCTATCGGTTACCAATGGACCAATCTTAGGAACGAGGAATTTGTGCGCAGCTATTTCCGAAAATTGAATTTAAGATCTCCTACTTACAAATGAAAGAAAATCATTGAGTTTAAGATCTTCTACTTACAAATAAAAGGAAACCGCTGGACCGTAAGGTTGAATTTAAGACTTACCACTGAACCGCGTTTTAAGTGGCGGAGAAAGATCAAAATTTAAATGCGCATGCGACTTTACTACAGCTAAGGCCCGTCCCACGCAATTTTCTGGTATGTTTGGGCTTCGGCCCACCATTGTACCCTAAACATAAAACCCTAAATGACAAGGATAACATGGTAATTTTGTACGAGTGTTCTAGGGTTTATGAATATTCCATGTGAGTTATAAGCGCCACCGCCGGCCTCATTCGCCTTCTCCTGCAGGTTTTCGATCTTCACCTCCCAACCACCGTCAAGGTCAGTGCTTACCTCTCCGTTCAATTCCGTTCTATTCTGATTTAAATTTTGCAATTATATTTCGGTTAGGAAGTTGTTTGTGGCTGATGAGAATTTTAATCCAAAATTAAAATGATTAGGGTTTAGGACTTGTGTAAAATCTGAAACTTGGTTTCTTTGTGTTTTCACGAAATCTACAAAGTTTCTTTGGGAATTCGAGGTTAACATCTCATGTCTGTGCATTTGAACACTATACTTTACAGCAAGTTTGAATTTTTATGATTTATTTTTCAGATTTTTATTGGTATAAGCCTGTTTAGATTTCAGTATTTGAGCGTGCAAGTCTGGTAATTGGTTTCACTGAAGCTTTTAATTTGCTGACATATCATTTGTTTTCTCATGTCATCAGGGCTTTTCATTTCAATCGACCCGAAAAATGTCAGGGTATGTGGACATTTTATTTTCCTTTTCTCTATATTCGTTTTTCGCTCTATATATGGAATATTTGTTATAGAAGGGATGCAAACTAGTTTCGAGATTAATATGTGATCCTGATTTGTTGTTCTGAGTAGTAGTTTCAATTTATCTTTTGTACCAATGAAGTGCCTTTAACCGGTTTGTTACATACCAAATTGACGGGACACACTATTAGACTAGTTCTGTGAGAGCAATGGGGTTAGGAACTTAGGAGTCTAGAATCTTAGAATGCACGATGAACTGCTGAGTTCGATATTTGCTTGTAGGGCCATTTGGTTTCGACCATGGGTGCATGTCATGGATTTGATGATTGGTGCTTTTGTTCTGAATTCAATGTTGTATGTGTATGTTCTCATGTTAAAGAAGTATAAGAAGCTTTGGTAAGCCGAATGTCAGATTGAGTCTTTTTTCTTTGGTAACCTTAGGATTTGAAGTTGCACTCTGGAATTTATTTATTCGTTGTTCCATTAGTTTAGCGTTTTACCGGCTGGATAATGCCTGCATTCTGCACTCTATCTTAAGCATTTTTTTTTCTCCGTTAATGACATTCTTTATATATATTCGGTGTAGTATGTCTAATGTTACTTTCAATATAATATTTGTACAGAGATGAAGAAGTTGCTGTTCCTGTTGAGCCTGTTGCAGTTGCTGCAGCTCTAGGTGAACCAATGGACCTTTTGACAGCCTTGCAACTTGTGCTGAGGAAGTCATTGGCTCATGGTGGGCTCACTCGTGGACTGCACGAGGGTGCAAAGGTCATTGAGAAGCATGCTGCACAACTCTGCGTTGTAGCTGAGGACTGTGACCAGGCTGATTATGTTAAGCTGGTCAAGGCACTATGTGCAGATCATAATGTTAAGCTTATGTCAATTCCTAGTGCTAAAACCCTTGGAGAATGGGCGGGTGTAAGTAAAACGAATTGACACAAAGTAGTTTTTGTTTGTTTTAATTCTTTCCTCAAAAGTAATTATTTTCATTTGTTCATCATGTTCCGATGTTTTCAACTATCTTTCTCTCGGCTCCTTTTCTCGACTTTCTCAGTAGCTCCATATTTAATCAGTTTTGTGTTAGTTGTCCAATAAACTAAATTGTCCATTAATTTACTTTTCAATTGATGGCTTATGTTGCTGGCGGGTAAACTGGGGACAGTCTTTAAAGGGTTTCTAATATTCAAACTCTGCCATGTTTTCTATCTTTTAGTTTGGCATACTAATTTTGGGATCTGTTATTAGCACTCCAAAAATCTTATTATACACTCCTCACAAGCGTATTTTTCTTACTAAATTATAGAAAGTTTGGAGTGCCAAATGATATTTTAGGAGTGCTAATAACAATTCCTTTAATTTTTCTCTTCTTGCTTTCCATACTAACGGATTTTTTCTTGAACATGTTGTTAATTTTATACTGTCTTCTCACAGCTTTGCAAGATTGATTCAGAAGGAAAGGCAAGAAAGGTGGTTGGTTGCTCGTGTGTTGTTGTGAAGGTATTTAGAATACTCATTTGAGTGCATGAATTTACTACATTTCCGGTGTTATTTTTTGTAGTTGTGTCCCAAAAAAAAAAAAGATTTTCTACTTATTTTCCATTCCTTGCATGGTGTTTGTTCGCTTGCCTTAGTGCATTATTTCGTTTTGCAGGATTTTGGTGAAGAATCAGAAGGTCTTCATGTTGTTCAAGAGCACCTCAAGTCCCATTAAATTATAACAGTTTTGATTTCGGCCTGATGTTCTTTAGGTACTTGGTTATGATATCAGTGGTATGTCCCAATCGTATAATACTGCGACTTCGTTATAAGATTTTGATTTGAGCATGTTATTTCAGTACACCCAAAAGAATTTTACAATTTTGTAACTGTTTTTTCTTCAAATGAAAAACTATCGTTGTCTTGACGTGCTTGATTGGGTTATTTGAGGTTGAAAACGAATCTTAGATGCCATTATATGCTAGAGCGCAACGCTCTTTTGTGGACCATGAAGAAGCTGATGAGCCTCAGGTTTGTTATCTTCATGGTTTTTGTGTTTCCCCTTCCCATCTAAATCCCTGCCACAAAACTAGGTGAAAGCAGACCCTGTGATTTATGGAATTTAGTTGTGGTCCCTAAAAAGCAATGTTACATCCTGGAATGGTCAGTCTAGTGGCTCTCAGGCATGCCTCTCTGTGAACCACATTTGCATTCAACCACCTTTCTTGTAGATATCGGTTCCATAAACTCTTGGTATGACTCATCATGCCTAGAGATGTGACTTTTGACGAGAAGCGATAGCGAGAGATTTGAGTTTTTTGTTGCCTATGTATTGGTAAATATAGGCCTAGTATTTAAGATTATATCGGAATTGATAACTCTTCATATTCAACGTATGTTAAAGGAAGAAGTGAAAAAGTTTCGACCGACTTGAAGGTAGAAAGGTGTATTGCACATTAAGCAAATTTACCATTCGAACTCTTTCAAAAAGCTAAGTTTTTTTCATGACTAATTCATTCGTATTGAAAATCATTTCCTTAACAAGCGTTTTTTGACGAGACAAGTTTGTTAGAAATTTTTCTTGAAAATTCAAGTATTTCATAGAAAAACGGTTTTTGGAGAAGCACCCACACTTTCAAACATAACTATGGACAAGGATTTTGAGAGGGTACCCCAAAAAAATTCGCAATACAGCTATAAAGCCTGTCCCTTGAAAGATGGTGTCCAAGCCTTTCACATATCCAATGGAAGAAGAAAGAGAACTTTGCTTTTGCAAGTTGCCTCAACAAATAACGAAGTGTGGCCTAAAACCGAGAGAGACGTTTCGGTTTCGGCCATGCTCTTCTGACAAAACCCAATCGTCTCCTGTTTCTGGAATCACCACTCCTCCCATTCTTCCATGTGGAAAGGAAAGCCTACAAGGGTAAGGAACTCAATTTGGTTGTTACGAGAAATTTTTCGTTGTGATCGGAACACAAGTGCTACATCACGTATTATTATATAAGTGATGGAGATTTTTATATTAAATTATTAATTTTTTAACATAAGTATCTCATCATTTGTATAGTGACACATGATGTACCATCCTATATTCCGGGCACATTGAAAAATCTCTTATTTGTTACACAATCCCTAGCCAACTGCAAATTAGCAGTCAATGGGACCCCCATAAATAAAAGATAATGTGATAAACTTGGGATGCAAAATGAGGTTGCTAAGAGAGCACATATTTTGTTAGTTTTTTCTCCGCACGTAGAGAAGATGGCATACGATAACCAAGTACGTATAAAAGTATGGACTCTATCGGAAAACGTATAAAAACGTCAAAGGTTATTAATGGGATAATATGAAAACAAGCACCCTGATTGATAACGAAATTGAAAATACCCGTAGAACTTGCAACGGAGTTTTGACCTAGTAAACGGTAGAATTTGGAGCTTGTAGCTTTTAAACTTGAGTTTTATTGCTTAATAATGTGCAAAACTTAAAACCGTTTTGACCTAATAAACACTAGAATTTGGAGTCTGGGGCCTAAATTTGCAAAACTAGAATTTGTTGTTTCTAGGGTTTACGTCTGTCAAACTATTATTCCAATCCATTCTGTCATCTGTGTATGCATCAATTTGAGAACAATATATTTGCAATGTCATCGTTTATTTGTGAGCTATAAATGTATTTAGCAAGGGCAATGCTAGGGAGACTAAATTTGCAAACTAAATTAATATGTCACCAATAGAAATGAATAACTATCAACACTTAAGTAATAGTCCAATCATCAACTTTCATGTCATATAATTTATAAAAAAAAATTCTACAAATTTAGTCTCGTTGACATCACCCATTTGCCAAAGATGATGTGATCGAGCTGATTTACTTATTTATTTTACATAAATGATAGCAAGGGAGGGTGAATCGAACCTAAAACCTGTTGGACCTAACAGCCCCCTGCAAATTCTTATTAAACTTGTTAATCTATTTTACGTGAAGTATTAAACTCGATCTCGGGTTAACGTTGTTAGATTAATTTTATACATATTTAAGATCCCATGCATACTTTAAACATAAGAAGCTGTATATACATGTAGTTGTAGTTTAATTTGCAGTTTGGAGTCTGCAGAAAGATTCGTGGGAGAGATGATCCCAATTGCAGAACACGTTGAAAACATGCGTGAAGCATTGATGATGCCAAATTTGCCAATGCGATGTCAAGCTGCCCTCCCTCGCAGGACAAAATTAACATTGTGATTATCTATCCTCCTTAATAACAGGTAGTCGGTGTTATCGACTAAAGCCAAACTAATCTCTCCGTAAAACTCGTAACATCTTACAAGTTTATGTTTTAATCACCTACTTATATATATGTAATGCGGCCATTCAGAACTAATCTTTTACTAGACAAATATTAGTTTCTTCTTATTTTTTTATTTTTAATTTTTTCTAGAATTAGCTAGAAGAAAAAGAATGGCTCAACTTTTCTCCAGTTTTCATGTTTTAGCTGATGCAAATGGCATCGTTAAACTCAGCTTTCAGCAGGATTCACTCCTTGTACTCTCTCTCTCTCTCTCTCTCTCTCTGGTTATGCTTAATTAATCAGCTCCTCCTCTAATCATAGATTAATTAGATAGCAGACGAAAAGAGTGCCTTTGTTCATGTATGCACAATGCAGTTTAATTTGTTAATTATTGTTCTGCAATTTTGTTGACATTGTTTTGTTTTCGGTTTTCGTTTTTAGTTTTTCCTTACAAGAATTTTTTAAATTAACCGTACCACTTTCAATATAGGTAGGCGGTAAACGTGGTGTACCTACTTCGTCTTATTTGCCTAACCGCAGTGTTCTTCGAATTCGCTCATGCAAAACCAATGCTTATTCAGGTATGGCATGAAGGTCCTAATCATTTTAATATAATATGCGTAGTGTACATATATATAAATCTTATAGTACACTACTGCATTCACGCATACATGAGTTGTTAAACACACACATGCATACACAGATATTATATATATATATATATATATATATATATATATATGCACACTATGCATATTATATGAAGATTGATTATATATATGTGTGTGTGTTTTAACAACTTCATGCAGGAGTAGTAGATGCAACAGCTCATCCTTCTCTTTCGTTTTCCTTACACAACTGTATACATTCTAATTTAGAATTCCAAACTCCTTGACCGCCTTCTTAAACCAAAACTCAATATAATAGTCTTTCTTCATTAAGGTTCGAGTTTATTGACAACTACATAAGTCGAATATCAACAACTGTACGGTATATGTATCGACAATATCAATAACATCAACCTACTTTTAAATTACAAACTTAACTACAAATTCAAAACACCCAATTTTAACTTTGTGTTACATGTAAGATATGGTAACTGGTAGTTGCCGAACATTAATAGGATAGGTTGCATAACTGCATAAGCATGGCACATGCTTAGCCCATCATCTTGCCCTAATCTATGATTTTTAATTGTATCGCACTTTAGGCAATATGAATTTAAATGTTGACTTCTAAAATTGAAAATTATTATACAATAAACGGAATATTATTGTCACGTAAAATAAAATAAGTTCACAAGTTCAAAATAGGTAGATAATAAATTTATGGGTAAATTATAATTTGCATTGTTAAATTTGGGTTCAACAGCAACTCTAAACATTGGAATATCGTGCATCTGTTAGAAAATTCATCAATTTAACAGTTAATTAATGATGTGGCAAGTGTAGCTCCCACTTATTTGTTGGCATGACCGTCAAATTTATGCCACGTGGCAATAAATTTTTTTTTAAAGGTTTAATTATTCAAGGTAAGGGAGTGAAAAAATGAATGAGGATCCCTCAAATAGTGTCCGTTCATCGAATATCGTGCAATAAAAAATCATTTTAAATATTTTTATTTTAAATTAAATATAAATGGTACTGGCGAAAACTAACCATACGATATACGATGAACGGACATAATTTAAGAATTCTCGTGATCCTCACAAAGAAAATTTGAGAATTCTCATGATCCTCACAAAGAAAATCTAGAGAGAATCCTCTAGGTAAAAAAATAGCATGCATGTATACCAACCAATATTAGTACAAATAATTCAGATAGAAAAAAAAAAAAATTATATATGGCCCAAAAAAGATAACAAAAATTAAAAGCCGAGGACAGCACAAAGCTAACTAATTTTCGAATATGCGAGTATAATTTTTACTGTCTGCAACAAAAAAACAGAGAGCCGCCCGCCATAGAAGAAAGACAACCACAAATTGCAGAGCAGTAAATAGCTTACTTTGTCAAACTTAATAAAAAAACCACCTAACCAAACTGTCTCCCAACTCACAGGACAAAGCGTGGCACACCTTCCCCTTATATAAAACCCCACCAAACCACAACCCATAAAAACACCGAACTCCGTATTACCACACACTCACTTCTCATTCCTCATCTTTTCATAAAAACAGAGTGGTCTTGTTAGATTCTCTCAAGTTTTTTTGATAGCTTTGTTGGGTTTCTGGGTTTTTTGGGAGAATTGGTGTTTGAATTTTTGAGAAAAGAGTGATGGCTGGGAGTGGATTGTTTGCAGAGATTCTTGATGGAGAAGCATACAAGTATTATGGTGATGGGGAGTGGAAGAAATCATCTTCTGGTAAACTTGTTCCCATCATCAACCCTACCACAAGAAAGGTTCACTACAAGGTTCAAGGTAATGGTCATATTCTTTCATGGTTTTCAATTGGGTAGTGGTTTTTTCGCGCTTTAATTTTAGTTATCTGCGCTTCAAACCGAATATTTTACCATTTTATGTGCGCTGCAAATTGAATATTTTACAATTTTCTCTGTTTATGCGCGAGTGTGATGTTAAACGAGGAGTGTTAAAATCATTGTCCTTTCAATTCGAATGGTTGCTCTGTTTTTTGTTATGATTTTCATTTTTTACAGCTATTTAACGACTATCCTTCGTTTGGCTGTGGCAGCTTGTACACAGGAAGAGGTGAACAAGGTTATGGAGACGGCGAAAATAGCGCAGAAGGCGTGGGCTAAGACCCCGCTTTGGAAGCGGGCCGAGCTCCTTCACAAGGCTGCTGCTATCCTCAAAGAACACAAAGCTCCAATTGGAGAGTCACTGGTCAAAGAAATTGCTAAACCTGCTAAAGATGCTATCACAGAGGTCTATAACCTGTTCACTATCTTCTTACTAAATTAAAAAAACACACTGACAAATATAAGTTTATGCAAAAACGCTTGTCGTGTTTTGATTTGTTTTTAGTTGCGAAATTTCTTTAGATGACTTCGTTAATAAGTCAGCAAGTTGTTTTTCTAAAGCATCGAATTTGAAGGTTTTTTCCTTGGAAATGTAACGTTATCAAGAGATTACATGTGAAAAATCATTTTTGTTATATGTTCATGTTTGATTCCTATGAACAGTGTAATTTATTCGAATTAGAAATTGATATGGAAGTTTTGGGTTTTGTGAAGGTTGTGAGGTCTGGAGATTTGGTGTCTTACTGTGCCGAAGAAGGGGTTAGGATTCTCGGAGAGGGGAAGTTCTTGGTGTCTGATAGTTTCCCGGGAAATGACAGAACAAAATATTGCTTAACTTCCAAGGTATCTTTATTTTTCGAGTACTTTTAGTTTTAGTTTACCTTTCTACTCGACTGATGAGTTTTCGCAATCATATTTCTGTTATCTGATTTCATTCTCAGCAGTTGCCAATACTTTCTTTAAATTTCTTTGGTCATGTTTGTCATAAATTCTACCAACTCTAAGTTACCAGACAAATGTAATACTTTGCTTCTTTTCAATATTACAGCATTTACTTTTGTGATTACGTTGATTCCATTACGATTATCCTTACTTGTGAGAAGTTTGATTGAATGCAACTGCAATATGATTGCAGATTCCACTTGGTGTGGTTCTAGCCATTCCACCATTTAACTATCCTGTTAACCTTGCTGTCTCAAAAATTGCTCCTGCGCTGATCGCTGGAAACGCCCTTGTGCTCAAGCCCCCAACTCAGGTATTACCAATCTTCAAAATTATACACTGGTCCAGCAGTTCTTACTAGATAGTAAGACATTGTGTTTGAGACTCAGTAATTCCCCCGCTGTTTGACTCCGCACATCCTTTTTACTGACCTGATTTCAACTTCTCAGTAAACCAGTGCCACTGCGTAAATTCGTGCAACAATGTATTTTGAATGACAGAACCGCATTACAAAAATCTTTCAAAAACACTTGATAAAAGATTTATGTTTGATGATCTCTTTAAGTCTGCGGAAGACTAAATTGTATGTGTTTCCTTGTAGGGTGCTGTTTCTTGCCTTCATATGGTGCATTGCTTCCACTTGGCTGGATTTCCCAAGGGCCTTATTAGCTGTGTCACTGGGAAAGGATCTGAGATCGGCGACTTCCTTACCATGCATCCTGGAGTGAACTGCATTAGGTAATCCCAGATTGTATTTCTTCGATACTACAATAGGCTCCCTTTCCTTATATATCGTTACTCATTGATGAATCCCGGTTTCTCAGCTTCACTGGTGGTGACACCGGCATTGCAATTTCGAAAAAGGCAGGCATGATCCCTCTTCAGATGGAGTTGGGAGGAAAAGATGCATGCATTGTGCTTGAAGATGCCGACCTAGATTTGGTCGCGGCAAACATAATAAAGGGAGGCTTTTCTTACAGGTGAAGAAATTAATTGTGTTAGTCTTACTCTTTCTGCTGCAATCCATAATACTTGACTAACAATATTTTTTCATGCTCGCTTGACAACGCACATTTGTAACAGCGGTCAAAGATGTACTGCTGTTAAGGTTGTCTTGGTGATGGAATCCGTTGCTGATGCCCTGGTCGCGAAGGTGAATGCACGAGTGGCGAAATTAACTGTTGGTCCACCAGAGGATAACAGCGACATCACTCCCGTTGTTTCAGAATCATCTGCGAATTTTATTGAAGGTTTGGTTGTGGATGCAAAACAGAAGGGAGCAACATTTTGCCAAGAGTACAAGAGAGACGGCAACCTTATCTGGCCTTTGTTGTTAGATAATGTCAGGCCGGACATGAGAATTGCATGGGAAGAGCCATTCGGTCCAGTTTTGCCCGTTATTAGGATTACTACGGTGGAAGAAGGGATCCACCATTGCAATGCCAGTAACTTCGGACTCCAGGTAACGTTTATTTTCTTCAGAATCCACCATTTCATGCTTGCTTCACCTCATAAAATATTGACCCGTGTGTAAAAATGCAGGGCTGTGTGTTCACAAAGGACATCAACAAGGCCATTTTGATCGGTGATGCAATGGAGACGGGAACTGTTCAAATAAATTCCGCACCTGCTCGTGGACCAGATCATTTTCCGTTCCAGGTAAACCCTTCAAAAGTCTGGAAAATTAGTCTGGGAAATGATTTCCGCACTCTTTCTTCTCCTTCTGCACAATTGTTTATTTTGTCCCTTAATTCTCCTTTATCGACAGCTAGAATCTCATTCCAAGGCCGTCCTGTTGAAAATTTTATGAATGACTTATTTGACAGGGCATAAAGGACAGTGGAATCGGGTCCCAAGGAATCACCAACAGCATCAACATGATGACCAAGATCAAGACCACCGTAATCAACTTGCCAACCCCTTCTTACACCATGGGTTAGTGACCATGTTCATAACGAATCGAATGATAATATAGTAATCGAAGCTACTTAATGTCGTTGTAGTAGCGGATTTAGTAAAATGCTTGTGTAAGTGGAATATGTAGGATGCAGGCTCTAAAAATGTGTCATCGTCGGAGAAATGGAGTAGAGAAAGAAAAAAAAGAGAATAATGGGAATTTACCGTTATCGAAAGGCTGCATCACGCGATTATTTCACGATGTTTTAAGCTCTTGCAAGAATTTTAGGCTTCTCTTCTGTACGAGTTAATTAGCTATGTCAGCTGATGAATTGAAACTTGGTGAATAAGAACTGAGGGACTTGTGTTACTGTACTGATTTGTAACTCAGTTTATATAAGCATTTCATTACATATATTAGCAGAGCAGTGCTTTGATTCTTGGTGTCTTGGGCCTGATTTAAGGCTTATAACACCTTAGTTTGGGCCTTCTTATGCAATGATCTCAAACCTTTAGCACACTTTTGGGCTGATCATGGAAGGAAACTAAACACAAAACTTTGGACGTAAACGTTCTTAAGCAATTGAGTTACAAACGTCTTATTGATGAGCAGTGATTTTGTAATTGCTTGGAACTTCCGTATTTTTCTTAAGGTGCTTTTTGAGCCTTATCCTTCAGCTTCACGACGTCTTACATGCAATAAAGATAATTACCTAATCATAGTCTTATCTCTGTCATTTTCACTAATTAATAACTATAGGGTTACGTAATGTGGACGCAAAATGCACTTAGGTCCATGGACATTGGTTAGTGAAATGCATGCTTAGAGTTTTTGGTGACTAATTAACCAAAAGATGAAACGCATGCCTATTGCTTATATGGGTTTTTCTACAAAAATTTCTTTCGGTTTAACAAAGCGATATTTTAATCTATTTTGACCAACTAGCCTAATCAACGTCTGCGTGAATTGGGTAGCTAAGAATATTGGAGTGGAATATGCTGGTTTAGGTTCCCCAAATAAAATTGTCTAGACATGTTCTTGTTCTTTAATTAGACTTATCAGACATCCCCAAAAGTTTCTGAAAAATATTTTAAGCAGAACTTGGTAGAGTTGACTTTGATGCTAAACAATATTCAAGCCATAAATCCATAAATGCATGATTTGAAAACCGATCTGAATCCAGCCAATGCTGCATAATTCGTGTACAGTTCCAAAAAAATTAAAAAAATAAAAGATGAGGATGTGATTGCAGTTGAAATTTTAGATGCCAAATCAAATTCTTATGTCTGGCAGATCAAAGTTGGCTTAAAATTCGGCTTTTGGGGGGTTGGAATATATTTTTAGCATGTGTAGGATTTTGGAAAAGAAACACGGTTTTATATTGTCTCAAAAAATGAAGATTTAATTAGATGATGAGTTTTTCTTTTTCCTGAAATATCTCTGAGGGTGTTTTTTTATACTGCTTTTTAAAAGGATTAAAAATGTTTTATAACAGTTAAAAGTGTTTTTGATTGTGTTTGTTATGAAAAGTTAAAGCATTTATGAGTTGTAAAAGCACATTTTAGATAAGCACCTATTAGTTCCTACATGTCTATTACAAAAAGCACTTTTAGAATAAGCGTTTTTTTTATAGAAACATCTCCAAACAAGTTGCCAACGTAATTATTAAGTTAGGCATAGCGATTATTAGTTGGCTCAAAGTGTTTAGAGTGGATACCCTTATGTATGGTACCATACTTGTATAGAGAGATTATAAGGTTCGGCTATCGAACCAAGTCATCTGTGTGTGCAGCATACCTTACAAAAGATCTGGACATATATATATATATATATATATCAAGCCCTTTAAGTGAAGAGATCCCTATTTTTAGAAAAAAATGAGAATTGGTTGTGAAACCCACTCTGCATCGAATTTCAATAATCTGAATCGTCCTATTTTGTAAATCTCAATTCATAAATCACCTTTGCAAAAATTCAATTCAATCTAAAACTATTTGCCCATTAAATTATCACAATGAAATTTCAATGTTTCTTAGAGAACAAAGTGTTCGTCAATTTCTTTGAACTTAATTAGATGCCTCAAATATTTCGAATTTGACTAATATTTTGTAAGAATGATTTATAAGGTGCAACTTGAAAAGTAGATGGTTCGGATCGTTACATTCGATGCAGTGTAAGCCTAACAACTAATCCCCATTTTTATAAATAAATAAAAAATGAGAATCACTTCCCATAAGGGCTCATGTTCCTATAGCAGTGAAACACATATACAAACAATATGGGAACATATAAGTTCGTGTTCTTATAAGACTCATCAAGTGACCTAACTCTTTACTAAACAAACATAATAATCATGTTTACTGATTTGGTTTAGGGATTTGCCTTAACATATAATATGTAACATGTATAGCAGTATATGAGGTGTAAAGACTAAAGAGCCTACAAAAGTGGGGATGTGATTGGTACAAGACAAGGACATATACCTACATCTTTTGGGAGCATTTTACTAATTAATCAAATTCAAACCCATTCGAATTTCTGAAGTATCTCCGGATTTCAAATAATGTCGTTAATTAAGGTGAAGTAGGAGATCACATATATGCTAATCTGTATTTAAAAACATTTTCTGCTGATTAATCACTAAAATTAATGCTGATCAGGACTCAGATTTCGGTTTGATTAAAAAATATATATTCATACTTCACAGCTCAAACAATAGCCAAGAGGGTTGATATTAATGAATATACAACTTTATCCTTGTTTAGTTAATCCATTAATTAGAAGCAGGATATGGTTTAATGAGATCCTTGTGTGCATAACTGTCATATGGCTTTATACGTAAAATCTGAATCAGTCATTGATGATCACCTCCATCTGTGATACGATCATTTCAAAACAACGATTCATATCAGTTGTAGAAATAAATAAACTTCATAAACATCGAAGTGCGAATATGAAGTAATAGGTATGCCGAGATTAGCGACGGGTGTCTATTGGGACCAAGGTGGTTCCAAGATCATCAGGAGTTCGGAAAATATACATATGAAGGTCTTTTGAGGACATTCGAATGTTTGAAATGGGTCCCTTTTGTGTCCACCAAGTGTTTGATGTAATGCCTGCTAGACATATCTAAGTAGCAGGTTGCATCGAGAGCACTCGACAAGTTCTCTCGATATCACTCATCAGATTGCTTCGACATATGTCGCTGACGTGTGAGCAACATGGTTTGGCTGACAACAACAAGCTCACTAAGTGTTCAACGAAATGCCTCAGTGAATAATTTTGCAATCTATTAAAAAAACTTAAGATCTTTAACATTGGGACCCCCCCCAATGTTCGAATCTTGGATCTGCCATTGGCCGAGATGCCTTATTATACGAATAAAAGCATCTAATTGATGGAAGAAGTGTTGTAAAAGATCAGTTCGCGAGACTTTGGTCTGATACAATAAGAATTGCTTATTGTATGTGGAGAAAAATAGAGTGCGAAAATTACTATCTAAAGTTAACAAACTAACAAATCTATTAAAAATGAATGAGAATTTAAATTTTTTAACCTAATAATATTCGATATTCGCATGCAATGAATATGGCTTGGAATTCCAGCTTAGATTGCATCCAAATGAAAGGCCAAAACAATCACAACGCTGCTGAATTTTAACACAACAAGAATATAATCCCACTGGTCGTGCTTTTAGGAAACAAAGCTTGAGCATTTTAGGGGTTGAAATTCCAAAACCCTAATTAAAAATGCATGTAACCATTTGGTAATCTTTGCACATTGAGGCTCTAACGTAAAAAATTGGGATGGAAATCTTGAATAAGTCATATGGGGAATTATATAGATACGTTTTTGTTCATATTTTAATGGGGATGAAGATATGAAAAGAGAGGAATAATGCAAGTGCATGTAGTTGTACTTTCATATTTAAGAAAATGGTGTTAGATGCTTGAGAAATGCTAAAGAAGGTTCTCTCAAAAGTTAAACCTTTCATAGATTCTCTGACATCTCATGTGTTTTTGCATAATGTTTTACAACGTTGGCACGAGAGTTAACGTTTAACTGTGAGGTAGAAGAGAGTCTATGAATAATCTCAATTTGAGAAAGTCTTCTTAGCATTTTTCTTAAATGTTTATTACTTGGAATGGGACGAGTATTGAAAATATTATGATTTTAGGTGTTATTATGTGATTGGTAATAAATAAGTATTCCAATCATTTGAATTACTGCTTTTTCGTGCGTTTACAATTTATTGAGAAGATTTCGAATTAATTAAATATATTTTAATTGTTTTGACCAAAAAAAAAATATTTTTTAATATATTTCAGTAGAATTTTGTTTTGCTCCCCGTGTTCATAATACAGCAACGCATCTAGTAACATCTTTTGTGTTTAAGGAAGGTGGCCTTCATAGTTGTAATGAGTTTAAACTAGAGTGGTTGTTCAACACTCTGGCATCTGATAACATTTCAATTCGAATTTAATCAAAGTTTCTATCGTTTGGGGAAAAACAAAAAAAAACAAAAAATGGATTTTAAAATGATTAGAAGAGTAATTGATCTCATTTTATTCAGTTTCTCCCATGTTTACGACTTTCTTCATTCCAATTAACTAACCATACAGTCACAAAACATTTATAAAAACCAATCATATTTTTATGATTTATGATTTTTTGCTTCTTCTAGAGTTATGAATTAAATTTTCTTTCTTTCATGTATGGTTGAAACTTTGACATGAATGGCAAGCCCAGAGAAAAATGGTTACTTCCTACTTTATTACGAACCCACCCCGGAAACCATGTCGCCGAAATAAGAGAAAAACATTGCGATAGAGATGGGTTGGATAAGTCAGAGAAACAAGTAGCATATGGGTGCAACTAGCACTATCAAAATTAAATTACAATAAAATGCATAATAATATATTTAAGTTACAACTAAGGATAGGCGCGGTTTGATTTTAGTGTTTTGCTGATTTTAGACCCCGTGTTGTAATTGGATTAATGTTTTTCAGAGTTCAATTTAGTTCGGTTTAGGCCCTAAACAAGCAGTGTAAAGACAAGCGGAAACAAACCGATTCATTTAGTGATTGGCTTAGGTTTGGTTTAATTACTTTTCCTTTGTAAAGAATTAAGAGAATCAAATCATCGAGCTTGGTTTGATTTGCATGTTTTGGACAATTTGTGCGATTCTTTTACCCAACTTTGATTATTTTGTGTTAGGATTTAATTGTCCATGAAAACCAATGTATCTTGGAGCGACTTAATAGTTTTTAAGCACCATTCCTAACACGCGTTTTGAGCTGGTTTTTAGTAGCAAGTTCTACCTCTCATGAACTCTAAACACATTGATTATTGATCACATAACTAGTCAATTCAGTTGTTTTCCATGGTTACTATTCATTGAAAATTCAAATTTAAGTGGTATGTAACTCTTGATAGCAGCCGCAAAAAGCAATTATGCATATGCATCTTAAAGTTTGATTTCTTCTAACATTCATCTTCTTAATAACTAATAATTTAATCAACTAACACTCTCGTTTGTAAAAATTCAACGAAAAAAAACGAACATACTGCTCTAATAAAAATCCCTTTTTTGTTGAGCAGGGAAACAAAAAAAAGACATAAAAACGAAAAAACAAGAAGGCGACGCGCATACAGCACACTATTGATGTGGATGTGGTACTCTCAGGTATACTCTACTCTCTACTGTCGTCGTCTGTCTGACCAAAATGCTAAACGCCTGTGACGGGTGAGAGAGTGGGCCCCACCCACACTCACTCTTCTCCTATCTGTTTTTCCCTATTTATTTTCTCTCGCTCCCCCTCCCCTCCACAAAAAAACCGCCATTCCCAAACGCTTTCACCTTTCCCTCCTCCTCCGTCCTCCTCCAATAATTCCCTCCAAAACCCCCATATCTAATTAATTAATCCTCCCCAAATTTGATTAGTCTCCATCTAATCATCTGTCTATATACTATATATATATATATACACACACTTATTGATTGTGTGTGTGTGTGTGTGTGTATATGCAGCCTTGTAGCAGAGAAATGCAAGAAATGAACTCTCTATTGAACGCCTCAGCTTCCGCCTCTCAACTCTCCCTCCAAGATCACCACCACCTCCAACAACAACAATCTCACTCTCACAGCTCCCAGATGCATCCACAAATTCCGAACCCCTCCGCGTCCCACTTCGACTCCGCCACCCACGACGACTTCCTCGAGCAAATGCTCTCCACCCTCGGCCCCTCCTGGGCCTCCGCCGCCGACGACGTCCCGCCTCCGCCCTCCTCCAACCCTGACAATGTCGTCTTCTCCTACGACGACTCCGCCACCCTCGCATCCAAGTTTCGCAGCCAGCAGATCAGCGCCGGTTCCGGCGCTAACAAGTCCGCCTCCGCATCTGCCGCCGCTGCTGCCGCCATGATGCTCCAGCACCAGCTCATGATGTCCAGATCAGGCGCCGCTGACTCCGGCTTCTCTCCCATGGGCTTGTCCTTGCGGAACAACGGAGACTTTGACCGGTCCAACAGCGACGTCGGCGACGTCTCCTCCTTCAAATCCCCAAATACGGGGGTGAGTCTCACTCTTTCTCTCTCTCCCTCTCTCGCTCTCAGTCTGAAGTAACCGATTGCATAAGTGTAAATTTACAATGGCGGCATAAATGTAAATACGGTTATTTTACAGGGAGGCGATGGGGCTTCTTCTGTTCAATCCCTGTTCAATGGCTTCGGCGGATCACTGCATGGAGCTGCAAATTCTCAGTCTCCCAATTTTCACCACCCTCAGGCATGCCCTTGCTCTTAATTTTATTTAATTATTATTAATTAATTAATTAATCACGATTTGTTCTAATTGGGATTGTTAATTATGCACAGGGAGGTCAGCTGCTGGCGCAGAACTACGGAGGTGCAGGGGCGGCGATGAACCAAGCTCCGGCGGGTGGGTCTGCTGGGGCTGCGCCGGCCCAACCCAAGCCCAGAGTCAGGGCGAGAAGAGGTCAAGCCACTGACCCGCACAGCATAGCCGAAAGAGTGCGTCTCAGTCAATTTTAGTTGTTGTTGTTATCTGCGCAACCAAACAGAAACGGCTGCAATTCTTTGTTTGTTTCTTTTCGTCAGTTACTCTGATTTCTGACTGAAATGGTGTTGCAGTTACGGAGAGAGAGAATTGCAGAGAGAATGAAGGCTCTGCAGGAGCTGGTTCCCAACGCCAACAAGGTAATTTAATTTAATTAATTAATTAACCAATGAATATTATAGTCTGTTAATCGAGATTAAACAACGTAATTTATTTGTGATCATTAAACAATTTTTCTTTAATGTTATGTAACGATATGAAAATTAAAATGGCTAAGATAAAAAATAATAATAATAATAATAACTATTTCAGCAGATCAAACTATTATATAATAAAAGAGTAAAAACAGATTATAGTACATTTATTAGCTTAGAATATCGTTGTGGTTAAATAGGGAGTGTAGGTAAATTTCTTTATACCAAATGATTTATTACAAATAAGAAATAAACACGTTAATGATTCCTAATTAATAATCTTTAGTATTATTTTTTGTATTTAGAAAAAAATGGTAACCAATCCTTCCGTGCGCAAAAAGAAAGGAGAAAAAGGGGAAGTTGGTCCCGAGCCGTACTCCAGCACGACCCAAATGCCGATTGGTTAGGCTAATAATGGAGTATTCGAAACGTTACTAGTTAGTTTGTTTTTTTTTTTTTTTTCTTTTTTAAGAAAAAAAAGGTTACTAGTTAGTTAGACTTGCATTCTTGTATTATTTAGTATTGACCCAAGAAAATTATTAGTATTAATAATATTTTTAATCTAAACTAATGATTAAGTAGATGCAAGTTAGGATTGTTGGCCAAGGGAGGGAGTGGATATCCTTGCACTTTAAGTTTCAGTCTTCCTCCTTGTATAGTTTAAAACATTTTTTTTTGTAAGAAAATTAGATTTAATCTAAGGATTATTAGGAAACGATTTTCACACTGAACACTCTTGTTTACTTCCATTCATTTACTTTTATTTATTTATGCGATTTAATAGCCAAAAATAAACGTATGAGTGTGTAAGGTACGTGGAAACCAGTTCCCATGATTATATTATTCTAACTTAACCATATACTTATCGGGTGGCAAGTAACTAGTTTTAGTATATTTCTATACGAGATGTGTGTGTGTGTGTGTGTGTGTGTCTATATACAGGCGTTTCCATATGAGATGGGATCCAATAATTTAATGAATTGGATGTGGGTTTTGGAATGACAGACGGACAAAGCTTCAATGCTGGATGAGATAATCGATTATGTTAAATTCCTCCAGCTCCAAGTCAAGGTACTCCTCACGTCTTTTAGATTAATGTTTATTATATTTTAAGATTAATTAAACAAAAAAGAAAGATTCCCTGCTGGTTTGACATTGTTTGCTATATTAGAATCTGGATACGATAATTAAGTAATTAATTTGTTATATATGTTTACTGACTGGCATTGTGCTTTTTTGGGCACCGCACAATATGTAGGTTCTGAGCATGAGCAGGTTGGGCGGTGCAGCTGCTGTTGCTCCCCTTGTTGCTGATATGTCCTCTGAGGTAAATTATTTCACAATAAACCCGCCCATAAATACGCTTTTATGATGTATTCCAAATTAAAAACGCACCGTTACTGTATAAGAAAGTTTAAACATATGACATTACGTTATTAACTTAGGTACTAACGCATAGAACATTCTCAACCTGCTCGGACCAAATACTTGTTTTGGCCAAGCAGAAACCCACCAAGACCACCACAAAAAAAAAAATTGAGAAAAAGACGAGGAAAATTTTCCTTCCAGAATTTTTTTTGTGGAACAAAAACCAAACCACCACATTTCACCTACCCTACACCAACCAGTGTACCCGGCCAAACCCCAAAATTCTCCATCATATAATACAAAACGACAAAAACAAAAGCAGCACGCGTGCCCACTTTCTCAGATTCCTCTTTTCTCTTTTAGCTTTTGTCCTTTCCTTTTCACACCCTTAAAAAAAACTAAATAATGATTTTAATTTTTGGTCGTCGATGTAGGGTGGCGGTGACTGTATCCAAGCCAGTGCCAACGGCGGGACCCGCGGACGGAGCTCAAACGGCAACCAAACGGCGTCATCATCTAACGACAACAGCATGACGGTGACGGAACACCAGGTCGCGAAGCTCATGGAGGAAGACATGGGCTCCGCCATGCAGTACCTCCAGGGAAAAGGACTCTGCCTCATGCCGATTTCCTTGGCCACCGCCATCTCCACCGCCACGTGTCACTCCAGGAACCCCCTCCTCCAGAACAGCAACAACAACCCGGTCATCCCGTCCAACGGTGGCGACGGGCCATCTTCACCCAGCATGTCCGTGCTGACCGTCCAGTCAGCCACCATGGGTAACGGCGGGGTTGAGGGTTCCGTCAAAGACGCCACCTCCGTTTCCAAGCCCTGACTGAGGGCGCCGCCGTCGATCGTCGACTGACCTTTTGGCTTTGGTCTTTACTTTTTAGCGATAAATGAACACACACAGTGACGTGGGCTCCGAGGCCGTCCAAAGTCTACGAAAATAAGGCATCTGGGGTGGTGCTTTTCGAACGACGCCGTATTTGCGTAGACTTTGGCTAAAAGCTATCTCAAGCACACCACGAGAACCACCCGATCCCTATAAACCCTTTTCCTTCTAAAAGAGGTTTTTGAGGTCTCTTTGTTTATTTCTTTTAATTTAGTCTTTCGTGTTTATCCTAAAAAATATATTTAATCTTTCTGTTGTTGTTGTTGTTGGTTTTTTTTTTTTTTTTTTTTTTTTTTGTTTCCTGAAGAAAATTATAAATTTCTATTGCAATTTGCCTTGCCATCCCCTCCTGTGTTTCGTGAATTTCTAGTATATTTCCAGATATTCTATATTTTGAAAATTTTAATTATTTGAACTATACATAAAGATATAAATTATCAAAATTTGATGGCCAACAGTCTCGAAATATAAGATATTTCATAGGAGAATATAACTTTTGAACGAGTAATGTTATTCATACTATATTTTTATATCATCTTAAGTGATATCTGATCTGGACAGCTACATTATTTGAAAATTTTACAAAACACAAGGAAAATAATAAGAAAGACTCTTCATATACCACAATCATCATTCAATTAACTAGTTTTTCTTAATTATTAGTTTATTAAATAATGGACTAAACTTAAACATCTGATTAATTCAAATGATGTGGTTGTCCACATCAAATATTACCTAATATGATATGAAAATATGATACAAAAACATGGTATGAATATCATTACTCTCTTTGGACATACTAATTCGAAAAAACATAACGATGTGCTGTTTACGACATGATTTGGGGTTTCTTGACAGAAAAAATATTAAAAATAAAATAAAAGAAGAAGAAGAAGAAGGAATGATTAGGGTTTGATAATGATGATAGAATATTAGAGAGTTGTATTTATCTAAAAGGAGTAGGCAGCTGCTAGGCTAAGCTTTGATGACTTTTTCTTTTTAGGGTTTTGTTTTTGTTTGTTAAAGGTCATTTAGTTTGGTTTTGTGTGTGGGGCTTTTGCAGTAAAGACAATAAAATACTATTGCAGCGTGGATTAGATTATAGGTCAACTAAAAATATCTTTATATTTTTCTTCCTTTTAACGAGATAAAGACTAATTATTTATTAAGTAATACAAGAACTGGGATGATTGATTGATGTATAATCACTTCACTTGGTAACCCTAAAACTTTTGTGTATGATATGAATGTGTACGACAATTTAGAGAAAAACTTGGCAAGTGGTGTATACCAGTAATTCGTACGATGCCTCCTACAAAAATAGAAGTCAGATTATCTGTCCAACTTTTGTGTATGATATGAATGTGTACGACAATTTAGAGAAAAACTTGGCAAGTGGTGTATACCAGTAATTCGTACGATGCCTCCTACAAAAATAGAAGTCAGATTATCTGTCCTTCTGGGTGTCCTTCCCATCTTTTTTTATTTATGCGATCACGGTTTAATCACGTCAACATTTTATATTCCTATCGATTTTTTTCTTATTATCTCTATAAAAAATTAATATAAAATGTTGACATGACTTGACCGTATATACTCAAACAGGAAGGCAGACAATATACCTCCACAAAAATATTAACGCGAGAGTTAATTTAGTATATCCGTCGTCTTGAAGAATTATGAGACAAAATGACCACAATTAGGGTTTGCTCTTTATGAGGTATTTTCTTTAGCAAATTAAGTATAAGACACGCTTAACTGTGATTTGTCTACCAAAACATTTACAATTTGGCATAAAAAGATTGTGAATGCAACCTACCCACTAATGAACTCTGATTTTGTTTTTGGTTGCTGGAACTTAGAAGGTTCAATTAGTCTCTTAACTATCACGGGATGGCTCAGTAGTTGAGAATGAATTATAGGCCCGTATTAACACACATCATGCTGATGGTTCGATTCCTATCGCTGGTGAATCCCACGATGGTGGCCAATGAGAGGCTGACATGCCTATGTGCGTCTTTTCGGCCCCCAAAAGAGTGAACTGTTATAGCGAAGTCACCAGCTGGTCCATTTTAAAATAAAAATAAAAATTAGTCTCTTGGATTTAGGTTTAAGTGGTACCTACCTTTTGTTGTTTTTCCCATCTTTCTAATCCCCCTTCAAATTTGAATACTCATTCTATACATAAAATCTATGGGTCAAATAGTTTTGATCATCTTCAATCGTTGCGATGATGATTGTTAGACAACTTGGACTCATATTTTACACTTCTTTTTCTGTAGATGAATTTTTCTTCTCTTGAGTCAATAATTTTGTCCTTTTTCTGTGGATGATTTTTAAGTTGAAACGTAAGATAAATAAGGGGCTTCAATTGTTTTATGAATTTTGTGGAAAGGTCGGCTAACGCATGCAGATGACAAGTTATCATGGGAGTCCAATCATTCTTTATCATTTGAACACTCAGTAGAACAGTTTAATTAAGTGATTAGTCAGATATTCATTCAAGACATTAAATTATGTGCATTGAAAAATTGTATTTAAACATATTAGACCGCGCTTAAATACAAAAAGATTCATTCCTTTGTAAGAGTGGTCTGATCAACCATATAAGTGTAATTAGGCTGTAATCCCGAAGTTTTTCTCTATATTAACTCTCTAGTGCTTGTTGCTTAAGAAACTTAACAAACAAAGAAAACAAACTTAATGAACCACAGCACATATAATTACTTCACGGTCCGAATCCCAGATTGATTCGTAATCATGTTATCATAGGTGATTAGAAAGAGTTGCGTTTGGGTAATTCATAGAGGTTAGGTGGTATTCTTTGTTGACAAAACGCACATATTATTATTACCCTTTACTTACCTTCTTTATTCTATTATCCTATCTTCGTTAAATCAAAATTAAAAAAGACTAAGTTGTTTTTTATTGTATTGATTATTTCTTAATTATCGTTAGGTTAGAAAGCACCATGACAATATTGTTTTTTTTATCTCAATTTTTCGACGTGGGATTTATATTCAACACGCTCCTTCATGTGAGGCCATCGCATAATTATGTTCAACATGAAACAAAACTAAACAAAAGTGAGATTCAAGATAACATGTTATATGGCTTTATCAATTAATCTTGGTTCAGTACAATTTGTTTGCACATCGTTGAAAATAATCTGAAGTTTGACTCAGATAACGAGAACGTCGTATCTATGAATTCGATACTTAGTTTTGATTAATATCGATGTTATTCACAAGCTATATAGAGAAGCGGAGAAATGAACATAAACATTTAAATTAATCTAAATTAATCTTGAACAAAAGAAAATTGGTATTGCATAATTTGAGCTTGAGGGCGTGTGAATAATTGAGAAGAGATCATCTTCGGATCTTTTTCACCAAAATCACTAGATCAAGTGATCCGGGTTTTTGAAATTTCATCCAACGGCTAAAAATTATTATAACTTTTAAATGGTCAAAACAGATGAGCCGTTAGATAAAATTTTAAAGATCAAAATCACTTGATCTTATAACCTTAGTAGAAAGAATCTCTTATCTGAATAATTAAACAGAGCGTATTTCCACTCATTGATTGAGACACCTTGCCAGTTGCCAGAGTGCCAATGGCATGCTGACGCAAGGCCTACGTAACGTTCGTCCAAGTCCAAGCAGCATGCATGTAACCAGTTGCCACTGACAGAATTTGAGATTAGTCTAATGTGAAAGAGATTAAATTTTGAAAATTAAAAGATATGAAAGTTGATGATTGATTTATTACTTAAGTGTTGATTAACGTGTTCAATCATATTGATGACAAATCATTTAGTTTGCAAATTTAGTCTAAATTTTTTGTCTCACTAGTATTACTCTGAGATTAAAATGTCAGAGTATCTCCAAAAAAGATGTTAAAATGTACATATCAGCTATAATAGTAAAAAGAACCACACTAATATTCTCCAACAAAAGTGCCAAATCTTATGTGGCGATGACATAGATTGGCAACAAAAGAGGTTGTTGTCAAATTTGACAGCAGCTTCAAATGTTTTTTTCATTAATTATTAAATGAATTTTATTAATTTTTAATTAGTTTAATCATTTATTAAAATTAATGTTGAGTTGATCGATGCAAGTATCATACTTTTTTCTTGTTTTCAATCAAGAAATGTGAACAGATTACTGATTAAACCTTAAATTTCTTTTATTAAATTTTATTTTATAAAACAATAAATAATAATCTAAGTTGACATATCAGTTGGAGAACAAAACTTTAAAAGATGTCAAAGTGCCACATAAACTGTCAAAATTTAAATTTTATATTCAAATTTTGAGGAGATGGTCTCACTAAACATATTTTGTTGTAATAAGATAGGATTGATCAGGAGAGATGTCGAATACGTTATTGAGGATATAACTCAACCTCTCTTCCGCTCATGATGTCTAGTCACAATTTATGAACATCCAAATTGAAAGAGCTTGATATACTCTCTCAAATATTGTTACGATGTAATAATTTCCCGAGCTGAAAGAGCTTGATACTCTTCACATTTTGTCACAAAGAGTAGCGCATCAAACCCTTAGAGAGAACAGTAATTTTCACGTTCTCGTTTTCTTTTTTTGCGCTTATATTGTTTATTTTGCCGAGCTGGCTGATTGATTTAGAGGTATCAATTGGTAAACAAGAACTTTCAAACTTTGATCTTCCAAGATCTCCTCAAAATATCAAATTCAATTTACATAATCTTCCTCGGTTTTTTTATTTTTTTATTTTTTTTTTTAATTTCATACACGCATGATGCGCATGGGAATATTAAGAGACATGTAGTCCACTACTTTTTGTCAATTCTTCACCACCCCATGATTCACCCATTGACCCTCCAGTTCTGAATCAAGATTATTTTTTAGGGTTCATCATTTTAATTTATTATTATTAATTTAATTTCGGCCATAACTCCACTGATCTAGTTATGATACATCCTGACCCGGAATGTCAACTAAGATTCCAAATCGAGTTGTGCTGGCCGACACCAGGAAGGTGACGAAGCCATAAAGTGTAGTGATGTGGAAAATGTGAATAAATTTAAACCTAAGAATGCCTAAATACAAAAGTGCGTTTGGAAGGATTAGTGCATTCCAGGTTGCAGAACATGAATTAGAAACTACTAGCATCAATTATAAAAGAATAATAATATATATATATATAATAATTAATAATATATATTTTCGGTTTAGTATGGGATTCCGAAAGTATCGAGAAGCCAATCCCGAATCCCATACCAAAATTTCGAGATCAGGAATTTCAGTTTGGCAAATTTTTGGTTTGGGATCGGGATTTTCGGGAGTTTTTTCCACCCCTAGATCTAGTAAGAGATTGCAAAATATGATTTCAGGGGGATTAAACAGTTCATATTATAACTAATTAAAAAATTGTTTACGGAGCCAAAAATAATAAGGTCTTTTAGCCAAAATGAATCTTAAGATTGGTATAACCTCTCATTTTGGTTCTTGAGATTTAAAATTAATAGAAGTGATCCTTGAGGTTATCCAATATCAATCATTTTGGTCATTCCATGAAAATTTTCCACTAGATTGAGGTGTTTTTGTTAAATTAACCCCTTCACTTGAACTGGTGATTTCTTCAATTTAACAGCGATTTTTCTCATATAGAACAAAATGATTGACGGTTGACAATTTCAAATACCACTTCTATTAATTGTAAATCTCAGAGACCAAAGTGAAAAGTTATGCTAATTTTGGCTAAAAAGCCTAATAATATGGCATTGAAAATTGTTGATGCGTTTTCCAAAATAAATGCGATTGCAGTGCATAGATACTTACAGTGAGGCAAAAACATGAACCATAAAAACTTGCTGTGGATATTGGCAGGGCATCTCAATCACACAAAAGCATTGGACTTCATGTATTTTGATCATATCCGACTTCACACTAAGCCACTTTCTTGAGAACCGTCACAGTTAAAACGGCTTTATTAAAGTTTCTTTCGTACTTGAGAAACAAAAGTGAAGGTATTTCTGTTTCAACCCTAGAGAGTATAGAGACGTCATCTCATCGCACTTAAATACGAGAAAAACTTAGATGAAACTGGGTGTTGATCCGCTACAAGCAGACTCTTCGAACTTACGATCTAATGTCTGGTTCCAGAGCTAAAAAGGACAGTCCGACAACCTACAACAACGAACTCCCTCCATATATTTCGACTCAACTGTCACTAACTAGCAGCACAAACTGCAGTTTCATGGAACCATTCCAAATATTTCTACTCCAGTATGTAAAATAAACAGAAGGAACGTATCAAAGTTTTTCTCGTGCATTCCTAACCACGTCTTCCTGTTTCAAGTTTCCGAAACCTGTAAACAAATTGCAGTTTTCGTATCAGACAAGTTTACTGACAGTTTGGCCCTACAAATCCTCTGTTACTCATTAAGGACTAAGCTCTCAAAATCTCTACATGCTCAGCCAATCCCTACAAATCCACAGACGCAGTTTTACTCTCACCATTTCATCATATGCTACCTGTTGCCCAAAAGTGTCACCAAGATATTGGCACATACACAGTGATGGTGATAAATGCAATCTAAGTTTGCAACAGAAGCGTCCATAAAATATGCGCAATACCTACAAATATGCTAAAACATATACAGCAACGAAGCATAAACTGTATCCCTAAACACACGGAAAGGAGAAATTAATGTCAGAAGAATGCATATGCTCTTACATGGCTACCTTGGAATCAGAATACTAGCATTGACAACACTGCACTTCTTTCATTCTACCAATTGCCTAGATGTCCTAGGTGTGTCAAGTTCATCAAACATATGAACCACAAAGAAGTATTCCAACTATGTGAGCTTTCAAATTATTACATCAAATTTTGCCAGAAACACATCTTGTCAGATATATACACAATATTCTCCATTGTTTCTTATTTAAACATGCATTGACAGCTTCCTAATGTGGTACTGCCTCTGCAGTGCAAACTTTAAACCATACATATTTCTGCTTCCCACTGAATAATGAATTGAACATGAACCCAGGAACTAACCAGGACGACTCCTTCAGTGTTCAGGGGCCAATTCAAGCTTTATACTCCTGCCAAAATGGATAAAGTTTCCATTCACTTCAACTATCCTTATTCCTAAGTTTTCATGTAATAAGTAATCCCACTTTGACCCTGGTATTCCTAGTAACGTTATTTTGCATACGAGTAATGAGTCAAACAACTCAAAACTAAAGCATTGTATCATAGCAGTATCGTTAGAAAACGTAAGTGCAAATCTTCGTAAATGTATTTAGTAATCAATAATCATTAAACATCGGCATGCATCCATTAAAATTGAGTCAGAAACCGATACTCATTTTCCTTAACTACAAGAAGTAAGCTTTAGGCAATTAATTCTTCATTACTACTGCTGTACAACAAACAACTTCTCATAGCCAATAAGAGTAACAGCAACACATTAACCTGATCCCATTAAACCAAAAGTTGACATGAAAAGTTTTAACTAGTGGTGGTAGGCTTGAAAGTGTAAAGCTGTGGAAGTGACATCGGACCTTTCCTCGAATCTTTATCATCCAAAAGCCTCTTCAGACTCTTTTTCTTGCAGTAGAGCGCATCAAAATGCTTCACCTAAAACCCCAAAAACATTAAAATTAAACAAAGAACAAAAACCCAATAAATAAAAATTAAAACTTTGTGCTCCAAGAAACCCAAAATGTGAAGCAAAAATTGAAATTTGAGAATTGGGGATTTCAAATTTTACCCAAGAAGTACGGCAGTGTTTGACAAACTCCTCCCTCGAAGCTTTGCATTCTGCTGGGTACAACAGGCCCTTCGACGCGATTTCGGTCTGCTTCTTGTCCGATTCTTTCTCCACACACGCATAGAAAGCGTCCCGAGCCTTTCCGAACACGTCAAATTGCAGGTTAAACCCCAAATTTCAATCCTTGACGTCTACATTTCAGGAGAAAAACAATGGAGGAGAGAGATTCAGAGAGAAGTAGCACCTTGTAGCAAGCTTGTCTGGCATTGGAAAGGACGTCCGTGTGAACCTCTGCTGGGTTTCGTGCGGCGAAAGCTTCCGTGGCCATTGATTCGAAATCAGAAGGGAGACAGCTCTGATCTTATGATTCTGTTCAGCTGCTGTGAGTCGGCGACGACCGCTGCGTAAGATCCGAACGCGCGTATGAGTGAATGGGCCGCATGGGGCCGAGCTGGGTATTAAGCCATAATGTTCGTGGATCGACTTGAATGGAATTTGATGATATGGGCCTTTAGACTAAAGGGCCCATGGTTCAGAAAGATTTTTAAGTTGAAACTTGGTATCTCACACCATATGAAATTTGAGTGGATTATATTACGTTGAAATATCACATATCAGCCGTCTCTTTGAGAAAATAAGAGTTTAAATATCATAATCACACTCTAATTAACAACGATAATCTTTGTGATAAAACCCAATCTGTCAAACTGTGCATGTGGTAATGAATAAGTTTGTGACAAAATTAATGTTGTTGGAGTGCGCCTTGGGCCAATGTCTGATAATTTGACATGGTATTAGAGCCAAGGAACGGCCCCATGTGGCCACGTGATGTGTGGGTCCCCTTGGCTCCATATGGTTGTCGATGTATGGATCTCCCACCTCTGATCCACTAATTTGATCCTACGCGAAGGAATGTGTTGAAATATCCCACAATGGCGTCTCTTTAAGAAAAGAAGAAGTTAAATTTCTCAATCTCCACTCTGACTAACACCAAGCCTTTTGTGATAAACCCCACACCTGTCAAACTGTGTAGGTGGTAATTTGTGATAAACCCCGTCAAACTGTGCAATAGTAAATTGACACCAAGCCTTTTATGATAAACCCCACACTTGTCAAATTGTGTAGGTGGTAATTTGTGATAAACCTACACCAGTCAAACAAATTGAGGATACTCTGATAATCGAAGCTAGAAATTCATTAGAGGAGAGGCACCATGCAGTTAACATCATATGAAAGAATCGAAGGCATATAGAAAACACAAAGATAGGCAAAGAAAAATATTGTCCTTTTGTGTGTGTGTGTGTGTTGCGTTAGAAACGAGAGAAAAAAGTTCTGATTTTGTTTTTGCTCATTGAAACAATTTATTTCTATTTTAATTTTGGTTTCATGGGTCTAAAAATAATAGATGAAAGGAGAATAGAAGAAAATACGAGGGAAGATTTATGTCCAAGATATTAGAACAAAATTGTGGAAGTGGCTAGTCTTTGTCTGATTTGATGCTCCAGATTTCTTAGCTAAACTGAGAGTTCCATTTGGAGGGTGGTAGTAATCATTGGAAGGTCAAGTTACCAATTGGTGCTCTCCATTTAGGTACGTATATGTGAACCAATTTGAAAAAAAAAAATTCAGGACGGAATCGTGCCCATTCTAGTCCTTAAGTGGTTCCGTCACTACTTCACACTAGGCGTAGACCTAGTATGTATAGCATCCAAAGGAGATATTAGGGAAGACAAGACACTCGTTTGTATGCAAAAACGTATAAATTTTGCTTAGAACTTATGACAACTTCTTTGCAACAGTTATATACCAGCTGTTTTCATTATAAATGTTAAGGAAGTTATCAACTAGGTCTTAGTCTAATATTGCTTCTCGTCCTAATATTAGAAAATGTTCTAGGTTCAGAACCTCGTTATGGATAAAAATGTGAAGAAGGTCAGTGAGGATGTATATAAGAAGTCTTTAAGAAGTATTAGCCAAATCGGAAATATTTAAGATATCTAATTGGATTCAAAGAAATGAATAAATACTTTGTTATACAAGAGACAATGAAATTTGATCTTGATAATAAAATAGGCAAATAGTTTCAAATTGAATTGAATTTTTACAAGGATGATCTATGAATCGAGACTTACAAAATAAACCATTCGAATCATTAAAATTCGATGTAGAATAAGCCCCACCCCTAATCCCCTTTTTTTTTTCTTTTCAAAAAATTAGAATCCTTTTGCATAAAAGGGCTATATATATATATATATATGTATGTATGTATCACGATTGCAACAATGCAACGAAAAAGTAGGGGTGAAAATTGAAGCCAATTAGATTAAGTAAATCTCACCCAAAACAGCTATGTTTTTAGTAAAAGTTATATGATTAAAAGCCAAAAAGAGGCACATCAGAACAACAAGGCAGAAGGACCAAGTCAACTAATCCAAGCAAAAATTTCAATCACTACTACCCGACCACAAAACAAGCCACAAAATCTCAATCACTACTAGAAGACAAGTCAACTAGACTAATCCAAGCACCAGACCACAAAACAAGTCACAAAATCTAAATCACTACTAGCCCACTCATACGAACTTACGAAGAGCAAGGAAGGCTATCGCGAGAAAGCACAGAGACCAGGGAGGTTGGAAGTCTACTGACCCAATCCTCAGCGCATAACAACTAATCAAGAGACCAATTTCACTAAATCAGTTGGTGAGTTTCTAATATTATATGTTCGTTTGTGTTTTGATTCTCAGATAATTAGTAAACACTTATATAGTAATCCTTACTAATACCCAATTTCTTATTTTGGTTCAATACAAAGAGGCGCCCTAAATTACTTAAGGTAAACAGTTTTACCTTTTAATTCTAATAAAAATGATAGCAAGAGGGGAAACACTTGAATTCATGACCTCGTGTTCAATGGTACATGCTCTTGACGAGTTGAACCACGAGGCCCTTCTATACAAAATGAACCTTAGCTAGAGTAGAGTGGGGAGTATGGTGTGTTAGTAGATCTTCATATCTATTTTTGTCGAGGAAGAAGATAATATAGGTAATGGAGGTGTCGGCAATAAATAGAAGATTGAAAAAAAAGCTGTTGTTTGTAGTGTAATATACTAATATAAAGACCAAGTAGCAGAGAGAGAGAGAGAGAGAGAGAAGCTGAGTGGATGAGGGAGAGTAGTAGATCACTGGACTAGTAACGAGTGGTGCTGACAGAAGAGAGTGAGCACACACGGGCAATTGTATAAAGCTATACCTTAGTGTGATGTGTGCTCACTTCTCTTTCTGTCAGCTGCCCGCCGCCTGCGCTGCCCTCCCTTTCATTATGTCTTTCTATGTTCCTCCTCTCGATCTCTCTCTCAGTTCTTCTACCTACTACCGTCTCAGCTGCCGCTTTCCAGGTGTACTCTTTCTTTCATTCTTTCAAGAAGATAAGAATTGAATTTATTTATTTATCCCCTTTATATGTATTTTTCCAATCAATTATTATTGCTTTTTCATTTTCCCAGGCAGACCCTCCGACCTTGTCTCTTCTTCTCGTTTGGAAGATGATATCCAGTATGTGTGGACTAGTGTGCATCCACTCTCTCAAGTCCCACTGATAAATAACTGAGTCTCAGGTTTCATCACCATTATCATTATCACAGATCTAATCTTCTAGCCCTAGCTTCTTTGTTTTCCTCTTTCAAGATTTACTATAGTAAAATACAGAACGAATATAGTACGTGAAAAATACATACATACTTGTATTATTCGGCGCTTTGTTAAAAATTTATTTTAGAAAATTCGGTCATTTTTTAAAAATTTTAGTATGTATTCATTTAATTTATTAGTTAATTTTTTTTTTTGTGTGAATTAATTTTGTTTCTTTGTTAAAAAACGTGAATTTTATGTTTAATAAAATTATGCGAAATATGTGAAGATAACGGGTATTAGATGTGACTATATACGTGTATAATAAATATATTGTATGTTTAAGTTTTAGAAAACGTGTATGAAAAACAAAAGTATACGCGAATTTATTATATCACAATTCAGTATTACTGTAGTATTTATCATTAATGTCTATGGAGTTTGAAATTAGCGTTTTTGATGGTCCTTTGCTAATCAAGGTACTAATTAATCCTTCCAACTGTTCACATTTTAACGGACACCTTTGTTCATTTCATTCTTCATGCCTCATATATTCTGGAAATACAAACCCTTCCTCTTCTACTAAAATTATTTATTTTTATGTTTATTCTTCTCTCTCAGCATCATATCCACACCATCACAAGGTTTTTATTTTTATTTTTATTTTTTGATACAAGTGATTTTCTACACTGAACTCATGTAAAGTATTAAAGCGAAATTCATATAATTTACTGTAGAAAAATATTTGAACTTAAATGCAGATGAGGGAGCAGAGTGTTCTAGTCAATTACCCATGTCTGCTACACCATCAAAAGGTAGGAAATGGATCCTCTCCGGATCTCTTCTTCCTAATCCACTAAATCCGAGGATCTGAACTATTGAAATTTGATCAAACGGCTAAAGTTATTATAATTTTTAAAATGTGCCCCTGTTTGTAACCGTTGAATCAAATTTCAATGGTCCGAATTTCTGGACTTAGTGGATTATGAGGAAGAGATCTGGAGATATCCCCTTCCAAAAGGTACTCTTTTCTTCAAAACCTAGACAATGATTAATTTCTTTCATATTCATAACGATTCCAATTTGCTGATTGGATTTTCTTTTTTTTGGGTGCATTGATGATGATATGCACATTTTCCGGTTTAAACTCAAACCCGGATTTTGTTGTGGAAGCTGGAGGCGGAAAGAGGAAACAGAAACCCTTGTGGGTCACAGCGCGGTGCCAAATATGGACAGAAATTCATAGTTCCCTCATCTCTCCATATCTCAACTTTTCTTTTATCATTACTTACCTTTTCAACGATGGGACGAATTTCCTTTTACATGTCACAAATTCATTCAATTGCCAGATTTTCCTGGATTCTGATTTACTGCCCATTTTTGGGAAGATTTTTTGCTTCGTTTCAAGGTGAATGAATGGATGAATAGCTAGGGTTTAGCTTTATCTAGGTTGGCCCAAATAGAGTTTTTGATATTCTTCTATATGTGTTGTTGGTTTTTATTTTGCTTCTCCGATATGAACTAATTCTTGTATAGATTTGCTGCTTCCGTTTATTTGCAGCAGGTTATTCATCTAGGTAACAGTTGTTATCTACTTAAAGATTACAAACTTCATGAGTTTTATTTATTTATTTATTTGCTATTTATTCACTATTTCTTCTATTTTTATGGCTTCTTTTAATGCTGGTCTCTTAAGTTTTTCTACTGTAAATCCTTTTTCTGCCTGGCTTTTAATTTTTTTTTTGTTTGTGTAAGGGGGATTTGTGTGTTTAGTTTGAAGAACTGCTCGGGTGATTTTTAACTTTTTATGAGGACATGAGAAATTGACTTGATACTTAACTTTGAGTCATTGAAGAAGATTTCATAAATTGATGAGATTCTCTCTTTTTTTTCCTGGACTTGTTATGCAGGAACAACAACAATTATATCTTTTTTACTATTGTATAATTCTTTAACTCAATACTAGTTTATATAATTTAAGTTTCCAGGATACTGTTTATATATATTCAAACGTTAGGTATTTAATATGAAGCTCACAAGATCTGATAATCTGGTTGAGATGCTCATTCAATACATGATCTTCTTGTTGCAACTCAAGAAAGAAGAACAAAGAGAATGGCTTTATTTTTTTCAATAATAAAAAAAGATTTGCTTAGTCTCTTATCAGTACTCTACACAGTTGATTCAATGCTAGAGAAAAAGAACTCCAACCATTAACCACCACATCATATGGTTTACAAAATTGGTCTAAAATCTTGTTGTTTCAGTTATTCTCTCTTTTGGTTTCTTGATTGGCTACATTTGAAGGATGCTTTCTGAGTATCATGGTTTCATATTACAATTATGTTTTGGAACAATGACTCCTACATGAATTTGTATTGTTTGGTGATAATTGAATAGCTTGAGTTCTTCTTGGCCTAAAATTAAATAACTTAAAAGATGCCAGAGTGTTCCCTTGATTAAGTTGCCTAGTTTTGACCTTCTTATAACTTGTTTCGATTGTGGAATTTGTGGGATTTTCTGGAGCAGTTTATAAAAAATTAAAGTTTTGTGTTTGTATTTTAAATTACAAAGTTGACATGTCAACAACAATGGTTTGTATCTATATCTCTCTCAGGTTATTCTCAACCATTGACGGTCCTTTTCCTTGAGTCTTTGTAGTTGAAATTAATAGACCAATTCCACGAAGCCTTTCTTTTATTTGTTTGAACAATTAACGTATCAATGTGTTTAATTATTGTGTTTCCCCTCTTTAGTTGTACATAAGCCAAACAGGATTGTTCAATTTTCCGTGGACGAGTTATTTCCTTTTTCTCTTAATGAAGTGCATGTAGTGACCCCCTAAAGGTTTTCGGGTTTTATGATGAGGACAGTTGAGAAACTATGAAGAGAATGGGGTACATTGATCATAGCCCTGAATGGTTTAAAACAGTGTAGTGTAACACTAATCGCAATAGAAGGCTAATCAGTTAGGTCCCAGCCCTAATTGCAATATGCTTTTGTTCTCCAGCTATAAACATCTCCATAGTTTTGGTTTTCGTGCATCAGAGAGCAAGGTTCATACAAGAATTCAATTACCTGTGTCCTTATAACTAGCCCCTTATTTTGTGTTGATTTCAAATGAGTTATTTAGTTTACCATAACATGTTTAACTTCTTGATTTCACGTGAGTATTAACTTCCTACTATAACTGCAGAAGCGTTATGGAAGAGGTCATGTCAAGAACAATCTCAAATGTGGGGGTGAAACGCAACGTTGAAGAAGTTTGTGATCCAAACCTTGCTGCGAATGACTCATCAGATGGTGCTAGTAGGCATGTATCGAAAAGGTTCAAAGGAGTTGTTGAGCAGCCAAATGGGCATTGGGGTGCCCAGATATATGCCAACCACGAAAGGGTTTGGCTTGGCACGTTCAGTTCTGAGAATGAAGCAGCTATGGCTTATGATAGCGCTGCAATCAAGCTTCGTGGTTGGGAGTGCCATCGCAACTTTCCGTGGACCAAAGTCACCTTTGAAGAGCCACACTTTCAAAATCAGTACTCCAAAGAAGCTGTGTTGAGAATGATCAAGGATGGTTCCTACCAGGCCGAGTTCTTAGAATATCGAAAGAGTTGCGCTGCAAGCAAGAATTTGAGGAGTGATATCCAATTTGGCAGCTTGGTTAGGGTGCATAGCAATGGAAATGCAAAGATGTTGAACCGACTTCTTTTCCAAAAAGAGCTGACGCCAAGTGATGTGGGTAAGCTGAATAGACTTGTGATACCGGTTACCAATGCTAAACGGTGCTTTCCCAGCGTATCGGAAGCCATAAGTCAGAAGGTTGAGAGTAGCTCCAGCCAGCTGGTGTTTTACGATAAGATGATGAGGTCGTGGACTTTCCGGTACTGTTATTGGAAGAGCAGCAGGAGTTTTGTGTTCACCAGGGGTTGGAGTCGGTTTGTAAAGACGCACCATTTGAAGGCCAAAGACATTCTTACATTCTTTCAACGCCAGTACAAGCAATTGGGGGACAATGGTAATAAGGAGCCACAAACATTTTACATGGTTAAAGTTAATTGGGATGGTGCTGAAAGCGAAGACGACAACATTAACTGCTTGGTTGAGAATGAGGCTACTAATTACCAATATAATAAATGTAAACTAGAATCTGTAAGCCAAAATATTAATGAAGCTGATGGAATCCTTGCTGATCAAAAGAAACGTTTCAGGCTCTTCGGCGTGGAGATCTGCAACGAGGTGGCGCATTAGCCTTGAACGTGTTAAAGTTCACCCTTCAATGCCTCAGAATTTTTGTTTGAGCTTTTGCAGGGAATATCATTAATTAGGTTCTGATTACTAAACATATATATCCATCCTTTTAAACTTACAGGATGTTAGACTGAAATGGATTAAGGTAATCTTAATTGCTTTTTGATGAGAAGTTTTGTTATATTTTATGCTTGCTTGCATATAATTCGCAGGGATGGAAGATCATTCCTGCATTCCAGGGTTGAGTTAACAGCAATTTTTGGGCTGTTTTTAGTGTCCTTCTGGTGATACTTTCCTGCTCAGATGTTTTGTTATATTTTTCTTCTAAAGTAGGGGTTTTATAAAAAAAAATGGTCCTTAAATTTGACTCATTCAATCAAGATCATTTTTGAAATTGAAAATTGATTGATATAGTCTTTGAAAATGAATGTTTCAAATTAATATAGTCATTTCGATGTAATTCCGTAAAAAATTCTGTTTTATTCTGACGTGGCACGTAGGTTTCATATATCTAATTAAATATTGTCGTATGGATTAATAATTTTAAATAATAAAAAACAATTTTAATTTTTTGTATTATTAAAAACTTCATAAAAAAGGGGAAAAAAAAACAAAAAAAGGCAGGGAGGGGTATTGCTGACCAGCCCAACCTGGGCGAACAGATTGATCATCCCATTCAGTTCTCATTATCGGTGTTCTGGCAGTTGGGGAGGTTAATGGAGGGGTAACAGGAGCACTGATAGAACCGCCATGAATGTAGAGGTTCAGCAGTTTGGAAGAGGAGGCTGAAGAGGATGCAGATGAGAGGTTTTTGAGCCGGAGGATAAGGGATCTGCCATCAGCATTTTGATCACCAGCTTAGGAAGATGATGTTGGGCTTGGGTAGGAGTAAGAGCATGGGCTGGGATTGTATGAAGCATAATTACTTGAGTGGAAATACTAGCTAGCTACTGTGGATCCCACCCATCACATTCATGCGCTTCGACCGGCTTGCATTCTTAACTTAGACATAGTTCGGTTCGGTTCGGTGCGGTTTTGAGTGAAATCGAAACTGAAATCGAAATTTTTTGCAGTTTTGAAACCAAAACCAAAATGAAACCAAACTGTTTGGTTCGTTTTGGTGCAGTTTCAAACGATTTCGGTTCAATTTTTAAGAAAAAATATACAATTTAAAATATGAAACACTCGTTATCTCAAGCTTTACATGAATGCAATCAACAAAGAACTTTTTTTTAAGAAAACTTATCTAGAAGAAAAGTAGTTTCTAGTAAGATCATAAATTAGAACTTGAAATGAAAGATTAGAACATATTATTAAGCATTTCCCAATCTAGACATCTTATAGAGTGCTCCTAAAGGGTACAAATTAAACTTAAGCAGTAGCTAATCGAACCGCTACAAATGTCATAAATCCGTATATAAAATGAAATTAATCCCTCATTAAAAACCAGTAAAAAGTCCTCACAAAGTAACCTTATTAGCTAGCTAGGTACCAATTGCCACACAAAAATTTAACGATTGGGAAAAAGAAATGAATGAATGGTTTGCAACTTTACATGCATACTCTGTGCAGTAGATAACATGTATCAATGATCCAATGTCATGGACTCATGGCAAATATATATTATAATTGCCCAGCAAACAGATTTGCATGGTTGCACCCTCAAATCTATGAGGAAGCTATGCATTATTTCCCTTGCAATTTTGATTTCTCAACGTCCTTTGTGTGGAACATTTGCCCGTTGATCACATATCCAGTGTAAGACAATGCATTCAAGTGCCCGGCCCTACTGATGAGTGATGATATTATGTAGAAGAGAAAAAAAGTGATGAATGGTGATATTCTAGTGTGGTTGAGTTCATACTAAATGTATGGACTCTAACAAACAACCAATTAAAATATGACATCTAATATGGACATTTAATTAAATGCTTATTAATATTTACGGTGCAGTACGGTTTCAGTGCGGTTTTCAAAAGCCAAAACCGAAACCAAACTGTTTCCTACTTTGAGGTTTGGTTTCAAAACTGAAATCGTTTCAAAATCGCAAAACCGAACCGTTCGGTGCAGTCCGATATAGTTTTTGTTTCGGTTTTAAGTGTCCACTCCTACCTCCCTATATATAATTGAAGATGATTAGTGGCGCAAAAAAATAAAAAATAAAAAATAAATAAAAAAAAAAAAAAGGTTAACAAAGTTCTCCTATATGGATCTGATGGGCCATCAGTTTGGTTGCAGTTAGGGATGACAATTCTAACCGTTAAACCCAATAACCGTCCGAATGGAACGGATTTGGGTATGGAAGTTTGGATATATTTTGGATATTGGGAAAAACCGTTTATATTATTAGGTTATGATTTTGGATATGGTTATAGCGGTCTCCAAACCGTATCCATAACCGAATCCGACCCGAATAGTAAAAAATATAATTTATATATAATATAATAGTATAATATATATATATATATGTATGTATGTGTGTGTGTGTGTGTGTGTGTCTATGTATGTATGTATGTATGTATGTATGTATTTGTATATTCATTACCTTGAGAATACAAAAGTTGCATTTTGTAGGAAAGTAAAATTTTGAATCAAAATCAATGCAAACTCAATGGTGCTTATGGGAGATATCAAAGACAAGTCAAAATCGTCAGTGTTTTAATTTTTATACTCAACAAGATCCATTTATTGGATCATTTATACATCAAATGTCTCAACTGAACGAATATATTTTTTCTATTGACGAATATGGATATACCCGTTAACCGATGGGGGTATGGTTATGAATTATACCTGATGGTTAATTTGCGGTTATGAATATAGTTAATTTTCGTGGTTATGGGGATAGATATAGCATTTCTGTTTCCAAACCGAACCGTTGCCATCCCTACAATTACTTATGCGACGGGGTGGGGTGGCTATGTAGTGGTTGGTAGGGTGGGAGGGGAAGAAGAAGAAGAACTGTACATCTTCTTCTTCTTTTTTTATTTTTTTCTTTTTTAAGTTTTTAATTACATAAGAACAAAAATTACTTTTTATTATTTAAATATTTTAATCTACATGGCAATATTTATTAAACTTTTGAGACCTAATTTTGTGTCACGTTAGTACTTAATAGATTTTTGACAGAGTTGTGACGGAATGACAATATTAATTTGCGACATCCATTTCAGAAACTACATTAATAGATTTTCAATTTCAAGGACCATCTCTTGATGGAGTGGGTCAATTTTAAAGACCATTTGTGATAAAAACCCTTAAAAGTATTTTTGCAAATAGTGAAATTTTGGCTTATGAAAATGAATGAGGATCCTCTCTGGATCCTCTTTGTGAGGATCTTGGGAATCCTTAAATCGTGTCTGTTCATCGTACATCGTGCGATCAGTTTTCGTCAGATATGTTCATATTTAATTTTAAATAAAAGTATTTAAAATGATTTCTAGCCGCAACGATGAACGGACACGATTTGAGAATCCCCAAGATCCTCAAAAAGAGGATCCTCTTTCTATGAAAATGATCTTTTTTTATTATTTATTTTTTGGGAAGCCAATTTGGCCTATGAAATTGTGGAAAACATAATTAGAACAAACATTTGGACAACTTCTACTATTATACAAAAACACTTCAAGAGCTTAATTAATTGGTGAAAAAGATACCTCATCTATTCACTTGTTATGTTTTAGTCGATTCTTAATTATGAAACTTCTTTAGTGTTACAGAGTATATTATGTTTTTTCTATAAAGTATTGAGTTTGAAGTTGTTTTAAGTGTGCTGTTTTTGAGGACTTGCATGTAAAAACCTATAATTACTACCTCAAGTACTAAGCATTAACAATGCAAGCCATCCTAACATAGTAACATTGGCAACAGTTGACACTAGACCAGAAGATAAAAGAACATAAACTAGTATGCAATTTCACCTAAGAAACTAATCTGGTTGAGAATCTCGTCTGGACTTTGTCCCCATGGTCCTGGCTAGCTTGGAATCCAAAGACTAGAGTATGAACTTTGAATAAAGAGCAAAGCGATTTGCTTCTGATTAGCTCAAGGGAAATGCTAAAGAGTCTCCTTAGCATTTCTCTTAGTTCAAACTACTCACTAGGCCGGTGGAGTTCCGTGAACCATTTAATTGGACCTCGAGGGCCTTCATGCGGGACCATGGGTCAGTCCAAGGCTATTAAATTTTACATTAACTAGCATTTTTCCTTTTCTTTTCCACTTTGGTTTTAATATTGTCATATTCACTAGTGTCATGATTTAATAGTATTCATCTTTATTGATGAGTGATATAATTTTTTGGCAAAGTTTTAGAAAGACTGTCCAAATAGTTCAATACAAATATTATTGCATACTTAACCACTTGCTAGTCCAGTAAAAGTAGGAATTTATCATAAAAGCTGTGGTGCAATCAGGAATGGAATCATATAATTATAAGTTGTAAATTGTTATGTCAAACGGCGGATGTGAGATTTTCAACATCTCCCTCACATGGGACCACGGTCACACGGGAAGACACGTTGGCGAGGAAAGACAAGCACGTAAATACTACACTATTAGAACATACTTATTAATTAGGGTTGTGTACGGACTTAGATAAACCCCGCTTTGATATCATGTCAGAGTTTCAGAAAGATGAGCCAAATAGTCAAACACTGATATTGTGACCCACTTAACTACTTGCTGGTTCAACATGAGTGGCGTTTAATCCTAAAAGGCTTCGACATAATTAGGAACGGAGCCATGTCATAAATTAGAAATTATTGTGTCAAACTCTTGATGTACAATTCATCTTATGTGATTGACAAATTTGTACCACATTATTAAAAGATAAGAGATTGAACTTAAGGCCTCAACAATAGATGTGATTATTAATTGATTGAGCAACAATTCATCGTAAGAGTACCTTAATAATAGATGTTAGACTGAAATGGATTTAGTTATTTGTGCAGCTTTTGTTTGCTAAAGTTTTGCGATTTTGGATTTATTGGTTTTGTTATCCTATTGCTATATGTGATATTGTATACTACTTTACCCTAAGAAGACAAAAGAATTTGAAATCTGAACATGTTGAAGAAGAATGCACTAATCACTATGGCAATCCAACGCTTGCGAAGCATTAGGGAAAACATTAGGAAAGAATTAGGAAAAGCATCATTCAATATGTCCATCATTTGGTCATCATCAACACGGCCAGATGAAGAGAGTTCATGCACAAGTATCCCACTGCCAGAATATGTTGCCGATATAATTCTCCATGATCATTCCAAATGCTATATGTGATATTGTACACTAATTTACACTAAGAAGACAAAAGAATTTGAAATCCAAACATGTTGAAGAAGAATGCACTAATCATTAGGGCAATCCAGTGCTTGCGAAGCAGTAGGAAAAATATCATTCAATATGTCCATCACTTAGTCGTCATCAACACGGCCATATGAAGAGAGTTCATGCATAGGTGTTATACTACTGGAATATGTTGCCGCTGTAATACTTCATGATCAGTCTAATTGGAGTAAATGTGTACCATCCCATTCATATACAAATGATATTGTACTTCGTCCAGTATCACCTAAATACAGTTGTTACATTTCATGCAAGGACACCTTATACGATTATGAGCACCAACACGGTTGTTTGCAAATTGAATAAATTTGCCCACTCGATCCGAATATTGGTCTTGACTTCTATCTTGCAATTTGATCCACTTTTTTGCCCATTGTGACTATTTTTAGAGAATTTAGTCATCATAATAATTTGATACGCTTCATCTCCCCCTTATGCCTCTGGTAACGATCCTATCCTATTCGAAAGTGCACTTTATGTGTTGCGATTTAGGATTCATATGACTATTTCTGATCGTAAAAAATTATGCAATATCTCCCTTAGGTTCCCAAGTGCACGACATAGACATTATAAACAAACTAGTATGCAATCGAAGAACATTAAGGGGATACAATCGAATTTTTTTACAGTCCAAACTTAGCCACGTTAACTGCGAACACTAAACACATAGTAGCGCACTTGCGAACTGTCTGGACTGGATATTTAAGAATTAGTTAGATTGTAGAGCCACATACTGCGTCGACACGCGTATCCAACAGACTCTCAAACAGGTCTAAGGTTTTTTCGAATTTATTATACGAAGTCAGTCAATATAATAAACTTCATATAAATGGTTATGAAATATTAACAAACTTTACACCACATCTTAGGCTAATGCTGTACAAATTAAATTCGCCTAAGCTATATATATTTCAGTAACTTAGGCCGCATACGCATGTGTAGGCTGTAGGCATATGCAGAGACTTCGCTTGTGCCTCAAATCAATCTTTCACAGGCCACTCTATTATTTTCTGATTTTCGGGATATATGATGAAAACTGATAAGTCATAAGGGTGGGTGATATTTAATGGGCGTCTTTATCTTTGTCTCCCTTCCATTTTGCTGGGTGTCCTTTCCCCTGCCCCTTCCCTTTCACTACACCAACGTAGCAGTTCCAACCCACCAAACACCACACCAACACTCCAATATATAAAACCCTAAGTTAAATCTAAAGGCTGAGATTAAGATTGAATCACATTATACGTGGACCCAACGGCTGAAACAGGAGCAACCGCAATAGAGAAGTGGCCAATGGAACTTTTGATGCCAACGCATCTACAGACCCTTCGCAGCACAACATTCCACAACTAGTGCTAAGTTAGTGGTGTAACTTTGACAATTTTCAAAGGAGAAATGTTAAGGAAAAGCTCTCAAAAAATAAAATTTTCTATGAACTCACCCGTCGCCTTATGTTTTTAGCACAGTAATTTATAATGTTACTAAGAAAATGTGTCGTCTTAGTAATCCAACTTTTAAAAAAGTTTATTTAACATTTTTCTTTGCCTAAATTACATTTTGCATTATCAAGTTTGAAAAAAATTGCAACATAATATAATATCTTTAAAACATTTCAATCACATACATTTACTTACATTTCATTGCAATTCTATACATCCGTTAAAAATTCTGTTAGTTTTATGGTAAAATATAAAGTTCATATTTGAGCTGACATGTATTCCACCTTGTTCCACATGGCCAAACAAATAATAAAAAATACTTAACTATTCAAAATTATTTGAATTCATTTAATATTTTATTTAAAAATTATAAATAAAATAAATAAAGAAAACAACTTAGAGGTACGTCTCGTTCGTATGAACTTTGATGTGTTCTTCCTTTCCTCTGCCGAACACTCATCCTCCTTCGCTCTCAACCTCGAGGGCAACGGCAGCTCTGACGGCCTCCATGCCTTCGTCGCCGAGGTTGGCCTCGTGCTTAAAGAATGCCTCTCGTTTTCAATTTGGTCAAACAATAGACCCCCAATTTCAGGGATTCCCCCACCACGCTTCCAATCCCAATCGACGTTCTGAATTTCCGAGATTTCAATTGCCTTCATCTGAGTCGCTGAGCTTCGATTCCACTACAGCAAAGATCCAATATTTTCTCAATTTCGAAAACGGAAGAAAGAAACCATCTTTCCCACGTTCTCTGCAATTTCTGGGTTTACCTTCATACTGGTGCTACACAGACAGACCCTCTTCGCCTCCCACTTCTTCACCGCCTCCGACCGACAGAAGCAAGCTTGTGTTTTTTGACCACAGGCAGCCGTTTGAACTGGAGGATTTGATGTGGGCACTAGCGGAGATGTTGGGGAAAGAGAGCCTGGGCCGGTGTACAAGGCGGTGCTGAACGACGGGAGCACCATGGCAGTGAAGCGGCTCAAGGATGCTGTAGTGGTGGTGATGGCTGTGTGATGGCCGATGATGGCGACGAAGATGACGCCTGGCCAATTATCTCTCTCGTAATGGAGTCGAAGAGAGAGATGCAGAATTACAGATGCATGTTGAAGGGGTGGGCCCATTTAACATAAAAAATTATATATTTTGTCATATTCATTTGTTTTATGAAAAATTTAATTGCAACGTCATTAGTTAACTATAATCTTAACAAAGCTTTTAACAAAATTTTTAACGGAAGTATAAAACAGAATTTTTTACGGAAGTATAAAATTTTAATGAAATGTAAGTAAAAGTACGATATTGAAATGTTTTAAAAGTTATTGTATAAAATTGTAATTGTATTCAGATTTGAAGGTGCAAAATGTAATTACATTTTTTTCTTTCTATAGCAGTGGTACTGCTACAAATTGGACACGTAATTACTAGTGGTACTAGTTAATTACTTTTGGTACTTAAATGTCGGGACATGATTCAGATGTGGATGGATCGATGACAGTCCTTTAATCCACCAACCAGGCTTTCACCATCAATAATGGAGACCAGAAATCAGCCCCCCCCCCCCCCCCCCCCCCCCCCCCGCGCGCTCAAGTCCTGATGAATTGAAAGATTCCGCGTGTATACATAGTGAGTTATCCTGGCAGAGAAGGCATTCACATAGCATTCCGAATTCAAAACCCTAATAAAAACGTGATATTACTCGAGTGAAAGGAAAAGCTGCTAGGCTGACCATGGCAGTTGGTGGTGTAACTAATTCGCTATATATTTATATATATGTATTTGTGTATATTAGAAAGCAGAAAGAAACCTGTAGGTTAAGCTGAGCGTAGTTGACAGAAGAGAGTGAGCACACACAGGCAGCAATTGTATAAAATCATACCTTTGGGCGGTGCGTGCTCACTTCTCTCTCCGTCAGCTCCTATCTGCGCGCTCGCTGGCCTTATTTCACCACTTATAGTCAACGTTTCAAATCCTTAATTTCTCATCAACGCCCCTTCTCTTCCCGCAAAGGAATGGGAAATTAAACCGGGCCAGTCCCAGGCCCAGCCCCTTCTACTTTCCCAATTCTCCTTCCAGGTGTCTTTCTCCCAACCCTGTATGTATATATCTCACATATATGAAACAGATAGCTAGATACCCTCTGATTCCCAGCTCTCACTTTTCTCGTTTGGGAAATGGAGAAGTTGTGTATATATTTATAGATGTGTGTGTGGATCAGTGTATGTGTTAAAATTAAGACATATGACATGACGATACAGGTTTTGGGTTTGTTATTGTTTTTATCATCCTGTTCTTACTTACTAGCAGGTGTCCTCCAGTTTATGATCCGACCTTTTGGAAACGTACCAGACCTTAGGTGGCTCACTGCACTTCACAATCTCAAAGGAACGAAATACAAGATAAGTTATTCTAATGTATTTATTTCCTATTTTATTAATTTTTATTGAATTTAAAATTGTAAAGAATGGCTATGGTATTTATAAGAAGATAAATTTTTAAACTAAAGTTTATAAATCAAATAATGATTAATTAAATATTAATTAATGTTTTTATTTATTATTACTGATACATCATTTAAATTTAATTTAAAATTTTAGTATTAACTATAATTTTAATGCTGGTAGACGGTCTGGTCTCTGGAGTTTGAAAGCGTGCCTTTTGATTGTCCCGTGCTAGATCTTCAATTAGTTTGAAGAGGACGGTTTGGGGTTCTTTTGTTTCTTCAAGGTACGCCTTCTTTTTGTTATCTTACTGTTCAATTTTTCATGGAAATTCCCGCAGTTATCCTTTTTTATACTAAATTATTTTATGAGAACCCTCCGAATCCCTCTTCTATTTTCATGGAAATTCCGGCAATTTTTCTTTTATTTATTTTCTATGAAAATCCTCCTCCTCCTCCTCCTCCTCCTCTTCTTCTTCTTCTTCTTCTTCTTCTGCTTCTTCATGCAAGCTTATTACTCTGTGCATGTCATATAAAAACTGTAAATTATCATATAAGTGTACATTGAGCTCTTCTCCCCAAATCGGCTGATAAAAGGAAATATAAACCCTAAGGTCAGAGCTCTGCTAAATATGGACACATGTTACTCTTTTTTATCTGGCCAGATCTCAGCTTTCTTTTGTTTTTGTCATAAGTGAGATTCTTAAATCAAAATTCCTTTTCAGAGAAAAAAAAAAGGAAAGGTGTTCTGTTATGGAAGCATGTATAATTAAGTTTGTTTTATATCGTTCTTTTCTTCTGATTAATTTACTTATCATTCCCTTTTAATTAATTATATTCGGTAGGAAGTACAAGTGTAGTACTTGTTGATGTTTTGGTGTCAGTGAGTGGTAGCAGATCTGCTTCCATTAATTTGCCGCAGGTTTAATCATCAAGGTACGTATCAATTGTAATCTCCTTGATTGTACTTCTGTTTATCGATTTCTTTTCTGTTTCGTACTGTTTTTACATATGTTCAAATTTTTAATCTGGATATTTGGTTTTTGGGAAGAAATACTCGTTATCTTCATGCTTTCGGGTTAGTTAAATATGTTGGTTTAGTTAATGTAATGGGTTAGGTCAACTACTAGTTGATGATAATGAACTTGAGTCATGGACAATGGATTTAAGAATAAATTACAAATAGCAAGCATCACACTGGATGCCCTCTTTTCAAGACTGGTTTGAAGAACATTACATATCTAATCCGTTTTCCATGGGAAGTTTAAGTTTTTATCAGATTAATGATTACAGTTGACCTATCCCAATTCCTGATAGGATACCCAAATTGGAGTGTATAAGTAAATTGTAGGAGCTCAAGGGTTCCTTGTTAATTAGATGTTTGACACTTGTTTCAGATTAGAAGATTAGTTGTGGTGGTGGGTGTTAATAATCGGTTAGAAACTTAGCTTGCAAGTCTGAAGTCTATATAGATACCAGATTAATTGTGCAGAGCAGGTTGTTATTGAAAAAAATATGGTTGTTGATTAATTTCAAAGAGTTTCTGTAACATACGATTGAAGGTCTGGACAAGGTTCATATTAAGGCCAATTCTAGGTTTGAGCACAAAAGAACAATTTAATAAATATTTGGAACAAATGGTAGGTCATCTATGATGGAAGATTTATATTCCTAGCTAACTTATATTTTTATATTTGAGTCCAAAAATAGTGGTGGGTTTGAGTGTTTGGTTTTCTCTTCCTCTTCCAATGCACATTGTTAAGATTGGGTCAATGCCTTGGAATAGAAAACATTGGAGTCAAACCCACATTTCAGTTTTAACAATTAAGGTATGTGCCTTAGAAGAGAAAACATAAGGTCAAAACTCTCAATGTGATTTTTAACAATTTTGGTTGGGGTCAAAACTCATCTTATGTTCCTTGGTCGAAAAGCATTTTTTTATTGTTGGCATGGGATCCACCTTAGACTCCAAATTAGAGTCACATATTAGCTGAAAACTTACATATAAGTCCTAAGTATCAAGTGAATTGGAGATGTTTGATTCATATCTAGACTCAAATATGATATTCGAGTCCAAAATTTCTAGTGCATTGGAATGGCCCAAGTCTCATGTGCATTGGCGAGTCCTTGCCTCTCATTTTTAGACTCAAATATAACATTATTTGAGTCTAAATTTTCCGGTGCATTGGAGATGACCTAACATTTTGGCTTTGTTACATAATATTTGGCAAAGTGATATTCTAAACTACTTTAATCTACTAGGACGGGGATTTGTACTTAGGTGCAATGGGGGATTCATAATTAGGTACAATGGGGGCGGATATGTTGTCCTAGCCAATTAGCCTAACCCACATCTTCTATTTGGGCATAACTAATGGCTTAATTATCTCTGGTCCAAAATAAATGGCTTGAATATGCCTTTGGAAAATCCTGTTGATTGAATTCCCAAAGTTTGAGCTTTTTTACCTTGTTTGTCAAAATTTTCTAGAGTAATTTATGCACTAGTTAAAATATTGTGTTTCTTTTTGTCTTGAAATTACTTTTCTTATATTACAATTTGGCCTTATGTGTAACTCTAAATATAAGTTCGGGTTTTTTCTGTTATATTTGTTAACATGCATGTAGCCCTTTCAGATATCTTTGTTTTAATTCGTTTCCTATATCTATTCATCTCCATGGTATTTGAGTAGGTTTGTTCTTGCTTTTCTGTAATATTTCTATCCATGCACACTGTTCTTAATTACATGTTTCTATCACTTTGTAGTGAAGGTTTGATCCTCCTTTTCTCTGGTACTTGATGGGTTTTGTTGCTTCCTAGAATCTTAGTATTGGAAGTGACATATTCCAAATATTTTTCCATGCCAATCCTAATATCATTATATTCATGGATTCAATTTTATTGCCAATTTATCTTTTATTATGCGCTTGAGAGAATCTTTAGTGTGCATGGTTCACTACCTTGAAGTAATTACTTGTATTGTTCTTTAAATTTTTTATTGTGGATATTTTGTTGTGAGAAGAAATATTTATTATGTTCATACTTCCGCATTAGTCACACACGTTGGTTTCTAGTGGGGCTTAGATCAATTACTAATTGGTGATGATGAACTTTTGGTTTCTTCTTCATTTCATTGCAATGAGAAGTTTATAATGAACTTGAGTCATGTAGATGGTTTATAAATCGATTACATATTAGTAAGCATCATATTGCTCAAGATGTGTGTTTTGAAGTTTTTAGACTATTGCACTTCACCCTTGCTCAAGGCTAGGTTTGAGAACCATCCAAATGTCATGAAATGAACGATTTTCCCAAATTGGTCCTCTAACTATTTGGTCTTTGTGGGCATAATTAAATGGCTTAAATTTCTGAGATCCGAAATAAATGGCTTCTATCCCTTTGGTATATGCTTTTAAGTTTCCCAAGCTTGGATATTCTGTAGTCTTTAACTTGTTTAATTAGTTCCATGAATTGTATGATTTGTTATAGCAGTTTATGCACCAGTTAAAGTATATTTTTTATTTATATTACAATGTGGATTGTGTTTAATTCAGGCTTGCGTGTAACTCCTAATATTAGTTTCGTTCCTATTTCTACTCATCGACCTTCTATATTTTTAAATTTTAACATGGCATTTGAGTAAATTTGATCTTACATTTTTGTTATGTTTGTATCTTTGCACACCGTTTTTGTGTTGGTTTCTCTCCATGTTTAGAATGTATGGGCTGTATTAATCCCTCGTTTTTATAAATGTATGTTTAGTGTGTCTCTCCATCTGTCTCTCGAGTTTTCTATATTTGTTCTGACGTATGAACGTCCCATATTATATGATTTTCGTGCAGAACCGTCATGAAAGATGATGGGGTCAGGGATGGTGTGGAATGAAGCGGTGAAAAGGATTGCAGAAGCACAATACCAGGATTCAATCTCACCACTCAAAAGTTCAAAGGAAGATGGGCGGGCGATGGAATGCCCTGATATATAATCCCAGAGACCAAAACTGTTAGGCTTGGCACTATCAAACTCTATGATCATGAGAGTTTGAACACAAGATTTCGGGTGGAAACCACCGTCGAAAACTTTCCATGTTCAAACGGTCGAAAGGAATCTAGTGCTTGACGGCTAGCACTTAAAAAAATTGAGTCTAAGAGACAGCATCACTTTATGCTCATTCTACATGATCACATGATTGTAGTTAATTACTATGAATCATAAGTTAATCTTGCTACTAAATTGTTTTACTCTCTTAACGGCTGGGTTGGTAGATTTTGCCGAACTGCAGTTACGTTCTGTTTTTATTTCCAAACAATTATACCAATTGCGGTTTTGTTATCGTATTTCCTATAAATGTGTTTGTTGTAATGTTAAAGTTTTTTTAACAAAGTTTTGATAAAAAATTCTGTAAAGAACCAACTATTTATTATATGCATATTCAGCTGAGAAAACAACACAAAAAGAAGGCCAGGCCAGGCAGCATATGCATATTCATGTCCAGATCATCACACCAACGGTCCAACATAAACCCTAAGTTAAACATCCGATGGCAGAAACAGACAGTGCAACCGCAAGTGTCAAATTAAAGAAACATATCAAATGAGACTCTATGCATATTCATGACCAGATCATCACAACAACAGTCCAACATGAACCCTAATTTAAACATCTGATGGCTGAAATAGGCAGCGCAACAGCAAGTTTCAAATTAGAGAAGTAGATCAAACGAGACTCTTGAAGACAACGCAGCTACCTAAATACAACATTGCATGAATATTAACTGTCATAGTGCAACTTCACCCGTTTAAAGTCGGCTGGACAATTATTATTCACAATATATATTTTTTAAAATTCACAATTAAATGAGATACAATTATTTAGTCTAGAAAAATACTATTCATGGTTGAATATATTGGCTTAGATATCTAGTAAGATTTTCTCATTCATTGTACATGTATGTCACCCGTAGAGGATGAGGACGTGAGCCCGCAAATGATGAGGTGATTTTTAGTATGTCAAACATTATTTTCTATTTTTTGGCTATCTAACAAACAAAAATAAACCCTAAGTGAAACATTTTATATCTAAAATAGGCAGTGTAACCGTAAGTGTCAAATTAGAGAAACAGATCAAATGAGACTCTTGAAGACAACATAGCTACCTAAGTACAACATTGCATAAATATTAACTATCATAATGCAACTTCACCCGTTTAAAGTCGGCTAGACAATTATTATTCACAATATTTATATATATATATATATATTTTTTTTTTTAAATTCACAATTAAATGGAATACAACCCTTGATATAATTTTGTCTGGAAAAATACTATTCATGGTTGAATATATTGGCTTAGATATCTAGTAAGATTTTCTCATTTATTGTACATGTCACCCGTAGATGATGAGGATGTGAGCCCGCAAATGATGAGGTGATTTTTAGTTTCTCAAATATTATTTTCTATATTTTGGTTATATATCTAATAGACAAAATTAAACAAAGATATGAGATGCTTAAAAAGGTGTGAGGTGCTCAATGAGTGCTGTTTTATCTAAAATGGCTTTGATATAATTAAAAATGGGTAATGTTAGGGAAATCACAATTTTTAACCAAATGATATGTCACTAATAAGAAATAAGCACGATAATCAACATTTAATATAATCCAATAATCGACAACCACATAATTTAGTTTGCAAATTTAGTTTAAAAAATTTGGTCTCGCTAGCATTATCTATTAAAAATTGAGTCATGTAATCATAATATTTTAAATTATTTTGTCAAAATTTTGATGTAAAATTTGACTTAAGTGAATGACACGTTTGTACCACGCATTATCAAATAGGTGATTGAATTTAAGCCTTCAATAATTGAGGTGAATATTGCTCGATTGGGCTACGAATTCATTGTAAAGTGCTCACATTATTTTATTTATTTATTGGTAGGGTTTTTTAATTGATTGTCTCTTGAATGGGTTGACGATCCCACCTTTGCCCCATAAAAGTCAATTTGACTCACTTTGCCCTTCAAATTGTGTTTTTATGTTCCACGTGAAAGTAGGATTTTCTCCCCTCTTATTACTAATCTCTTTCATTCTCTTTTTTCACACTATTTTTTTTGTTTTATTCTCTATATAAAAAATTCAAAACAAGATGTAGACGTTGCGTAATCGCAATCGTTTAAATAGGAAGAGATGAAAGGGGAAAGAGATTAGGAAGAAAGAGAATCCTACTCCTTTATGGTGTGCCCTGTCCACATAGTTAGATAATGATTAAGCTGAATTTTGGAGCTTAGTTTTAACAGTAGTTGTTAAAACTTAAATTTATGGGTTATTTTAGAATTTGTTAGTTTTGAGAGTTGTTTAGACTTGGTTAGTGATAAAGCTGAATTTTAGTAACGTGAGATTTTTATTTATTTGTGCATTTTTTTTTTTGTCGGCTAAAATTTTGCAATTTTAGACTTGTTGGTTTTGTTATCCTATTGATTATGATACTAAGTGGTGGTAGAGAAAAGAAGTTAAAACTAGAACATTATTAAAATGTTGAAGAAGAATGTCCTAACTACTAAGATAATTCACCGTCTACAATTTTGTTACCTAAGTGCATTTTTCATCCTATCAGTGCGTAATGTTAAACTTTACTCATAAAAGTTTTGATGAAAAAAAATTATGTAAAGAACCAACTATTTATCATACGCATGTTCAACTGATAAAACAACACAAAAAGAAGGCCGGCCAGCGTACGCATGTGTCGGCACAGGCAGAGTCGGTATATATGCTGAAAACTAATCAGGGGTTGGTGACTTTTCATGGAAGTCTTTATCCTTGTCTCCCTTCCATTTTTCTGGGTGTCCTAGCAGTGCGAACCCACCAAACACCACACCAATGCTCCAATATACATAAAACCCTAAGTTAAATCTAAAGGCTGAGATTAAGATTGAATCATATTATACGTGGATCTGACGGCTGAAACAGGCCGAGCAACCGCAATAGAGAAGTGGGCCAATGGGACTTTTAATGCCAACGCAATTACAGACCCTCCTCAGTACAACATTCCACAACTAGTCTAAGCTAGTGGTGCAACTTGACGATTTTGGAGATAAAAGAAGGCTCTCCCAAAAATAGCACTCTTCGTTAAGTAAGGACGCTCTCAAAAGTAGAACTCTTTATAAATCCTAATGTGTTTGGTACAATATTTTAAAATATTAGCACGAAAATTATGATAAAAACATAAGATGATGGAGCCTATGGATATTCCATTTTTAAGAGAGTTTCCTTGCATTTGCTTTCCAAAGCGCTAGTACTACTATGAATTCGACATGGAATTACTAGTGGTATTGGTGAATTACTATTGGTACTGAGACGTAGATACAAGGACACGATTCAGATCTGGATGGATGATGAGTCCTTATATCCACAAACCTGGCTTTCACCATTAATAATGGAGATCAGAAATCAACCGCCCTCCTTCCTCTGATGAATTGAAAGACTCCGCAAGTGTATATAGTAAATTATCCTGGTAGATAGGGCATTCGCACTGCATTCCAAATTCAAAACCCTAATGAAAACATGATATTCCTTAAGTGGAGGAAAGCTGCTAGGCTGACCATTGCACTTGGTGTAACTAATTAGCTATACATATATATATATATATATATATATATATATATATATATATATTTGTATATATTATAAAGAAGGGGAAACTTGATATAGGTCCAATTTTTTGAGTAGGAATAGTCCAATTTATTAAAATAAGTCCAATTCCTTAAATCTTATTATTTTATTATCAATAATTATCTCTTAAATGATGAGATTTATTATAAAAATCAAATTTCTTCCTAATTATCAATTTGATTATTTATTTATTTTGTTCTTTATCCCATTTTAACCTCATTTATAGATTTTAGTTTTTATTTTTATAATCAACCTATATCATAGGTTAATTATATTTATCTACGTATATGACAGATTTTTTTTTTATAATCAAGTAAGATTCATGTGTCTTGCTTGTAGATATATTATGTTTTTTTCTACCTTTTAGTTAAGGTTCATATCTTACTTATAGGTAAGATATACATTCATATATTTGTTACTTGAGTTAAGGTAGAATGATTTGCAGATAGATTTATGTCAATATATATATATATTTTTTTGTTATAAGATATTAATTATATTTTTTGGGGTTGAAAATTCATAATATTAGAAGATTTTAATTGATTTTTAATATTTTTAGAAAATATAAAATAAGCATTAAAAAAATAAATACATATAATTAGGTAATTGTACTCACTCTTAAAAATCATTTATGTTTTTGAACCTGAATCTAAAAGCCCCAGAAAGAAAGAAGAGAACTGTAGGTTAATTTGAGCGTAGATGACAGAAGAGAGTGAGCACACGGAGGCAGCAATTGTATAAAATCATACCTTTGGGCGGTGCGTGCTCACCTCTCTCTCTGTCAGCTGCAATCTGCGCGCTCGCTGGCTTTATTTCACCACTTAATTTTAGTAGTCAACGTTCAAAACCTTAATTGCTCATCAATGCCCCTTCTTTTTCCCACAAAGGAATGGGAAATTAAACCAGGCCAGTCCCAGGCCCCGCCTCCTTCTGCTCTCCCAATTCTCCTTCTTCCAGGTGTCTTTCCCTCCACCACACACACACACACACACACACATATGAAACAGATAGCTAGATACCCTCTTACTCCCAGCTCTTATTTTTATTGTTTGGGAAATTTAGATGTTGTATGTATATTCATATATTTCTAGATGTCTGTATTGATCGGCGTATGTATTAAAATTAAGACATATGACATACAGGTTTTGGGTTTGTCATTGTTTTTGTTATCCTGATCTTACTCACTAAACGGTGTACTCCAGTTCATGATTTCGACTGACGTACCATACCATAAGTGGCTCACCGTACTTCACAATCACAAATGAATGAATTACAAGATAAGTTATTTTAATGTATTTATTTTCCCGTTTTAATAATTTTTTATTGAATTTAAAATTGTAAAGAATGACTATAGTTTTAACGTTGGTTGACGGTGTTGTCTCCGGAGTTTGAAGAGGACAATTTTGGGGGGATTAGGATTCGGATTAGGAGTCTATTCTTTCTCTTTTTTTCATTTATTTTCTTTTTTTTTAAGGAAATTGTTATTAGCATTCTAAATTTCTCATTCTATTCTTTAAATATTTTGTATTTAAAAGAAAAAAATACACTTACAAAAAAAATGTATAATAAAATTTTTAAAATACTAATAACATTTCTCTTTCTTAATTGTTTTTCTTTTTCTATATAAAATTAATATAAAAAAAGAAAGACACGCTTCAAATCGACCTCTTCAAACTATTTGACGGGACAAAACTATCAAAAGGCACGCTCCAAACTCACAGAGACCACACCGTCAACCAACATAAAACTTTAGTCATTCTTTACAATTTTAAATTCAATAAAAAATTATTAAAACGGGAAAATAAATACATTAAAATAACTTATCTTGTAATTCATTCCTCTGTGATTGTGAAGTACAGTGAGCCATGTATGGTATGATACGTCGGTCGAAATCATGAACTGGAGGATACCTTTCTACAAGGTACGCCTTACTGTTCAAATTTTCATGGAAATTCCCGCAATTGTCCTTTTCTTTATAAAGTATTTTATGAAAACCCTCTGAATCCCTCTTCTATTTTCGTGGAAATTCTCGCAATTTTTCTTTTATTTATTTTTATGAAAACCCTCTTCGTCTTCCTCCTCCTCTTTTGCTGCTTCTTCATGCAAGTATAATTCCATGTTCATGTCGTATAAAAACTGTAAATTATTAATAGGTATACATTGAGCCCTTCTCCCCAAATCGGCTGATAAAAGGAAATCTAAACCATCTGGACACATTTTACACTTTTCCAATCTGGCCAGATCTCGGCTTTTTTTGTGTCATAAGTGAGGTTCTTAACTCAAAATACCTTTTCAGAAAAGAAAAAAAGAAGAAAGGTGTTCTGTTATTCAAGTATGTATAATTTTGTTTTATATTGTTCTTTTCTTCTGTTTAATTTACTTATCGTTCCCTTTTAATTAATTATATTTGGTAGGAAGTACAAGTGAAGTACTTGTTGATGTTTTGGCGTCAGTGAGTGGCAGCAGATTCTGCTTCCATTATATTGCCGCAGGTTTAATCATCAAGGTACGTATTGTAATCTCCTTGATGTACTTCAGTTTATCAATTTCTTTTCTGTTTCGTACTGTTTTTACATATGTTTAAATTTTTAATCTGGATATTTTTTTTTTCTTGGGGAAGAAATACTGATTGTCTTCATGGTTTCGGGTTAGTTAAATATGATCGCGGAATGGGTTAGGTCAATTACAAGTTGATGCTAATGAACTGGTTTGAAGAACATTACATAGCTAATCCGTGTTCCATGTGAGTTTTAAGTTTTTATCAGATTAATGATTACAGTTGACCTATTCTAAGGGCTGATAGGATACTAGAAATGGTTATCCAAATTGGAGTGTGTGAGTAAATTGTAGTAGTTAAAGGGTTCCTTTTTAGATGTTTGACACTTTGACGTCAGGTTAGAAGATTACTTCTTGTGGTTGTTGTTGTAAGTCTGAAGTCTAAATATATACCAGACTAATTGAGACCAACTGTTGAGAGCAGGTTGTTATTGAAAAATATATGGTTGTTGATTATTTCAATCACAGAGTTTATGTAACATACGATTGAAGGTATGAATGAGTTTCATATTAAGGCCAATTCTAGGTTTGAGCACAAAAGAACTATTTAATAAACTTTGGAACAAATCGTAGGTAATATACGATGAAAGATGTATATTCCTGATTAATATTTTTATATTTGAGTCCAAAAAAAGTGGTTGGTTTGAGTGTTTGGTTTTCTCTTCCAATGCACATTGTTAAGGTGGAGTCTATGCCTTGGAATAGAAAACATTCGAGTCAAACCCATATTTCAGTTTTAACAATTAAGTATGTGCATTAGAAGAGAAAACATTAAGGTCAAAACTCTGAATGTGATTTTTAACAATTTTGGTATGTGTATTAGAGATGGTTGGGGTCAAAACTCATCTTATTTTCCTTGGTCGAATAGCACTTTTTATTGTTGGCATGGGATCCACCTTAGACTCCAAATTAGAGTCACATATTAGCTGAAAACTTCCAATTAAGTTTCTAGTGAATTGGAGATGTTTTGATTCATATCTAGACTCAAATATGAGATTGGAGTCCAAAATTTTCTAGTGCATTGGAGATGGTTCAAGTCTCCTGAACATTGGCGAGTGCTTGCCTCTCATTTTTAGACTCAAATATAACATTATTTGAGTCTAAATTTTCCTGTACATTGGAGATGACCTAACATTTTGGCTTTGTTACATAATATTTGGCAAAGTGATATTCTAAACTACTTTAATCTACTATGACGAGGATTCGTACTTAGGTGCAATGGGGGATTCATGATTAGGTACAATGTGGCGGGTACGTTGTCCTAACCAATTGGCCTAACCAATTGGCCTAACCCACACCTTCTGTTTGGGCATAACTAGATGGCTTAATTATCTTTAGTCCAAATAAATGGCTTGAATATGCCTTTGGAAAATCCTTTTGACTGAATTCCCAAAGTTGAGCTTTTTTACCTTGTTTGTCAAAATTTTCTGGAGTAATTTATGCACTAGTTAAAATATCGTGTTTCTTTTTGTCTTGAAATTACTATTCTTATATTACAATTTGGACTTGTGTGTAACTCTAAATATAAGTTCGGGTTTTTTCTGTTATATATGTTAACATGCATGTAGCCCTTTCAGATATCTTTGTTTTAATTCATTTCCTATATCTATTCATCTCCGTGGTATTTGAGTAGGTTTGTTCTTGCTTTTCTGTAATATTTCTATCCATGCACACTGTTCCTAATTACATGTTTCTATCACTTTGTAGTGAAGGTTTGATCCTCCTTTTCCTTGGTACTTGATGGGTTTTGTTGCTTCCTAGAATCTTAGTATTGGAAGTGACATATTCCAAATTTTTTTTCCATGCCAATCCTAATATCATTATATTCATGGATTCAATTTTATTGCCAATTTATCTTTTATTATGCGCTTGAGAGAATCTTTAGTGTGCATCGTTCACTACCTTGAAGTAATTACTTGTATTGTTCTTTAAATTTTTTCATTGTGGATATTTTGTTGTGAGAAGGAATATTTATTATGTTCATACTTCCGCATTAGTCGCACACGTTGGTTTAATTAGTTTCTAGTAGGGGTTAGATCAATTACTAATTGGTGATGATGAACTTTTGGTTTCTTCTTCATTTCGTTGCAATGAGAAGTTTATAATGAACTTGAGTCATGGAGATGGTTTATAAATCGATTACATATTAGTAAGCATCATATCGCTCAAGATGTGTGTTTTGATGTTTTTAGAATATTGCACTTCACCCTTGCTCAAGGCTAGGTTTGAGAACCACCCAAATGTCATAAAATGAACAATTTTCCCAAATTGGTCCTCTAACTATTTGGTCTTGGTGGGCATAATTAAATGGCTTAAATTTCTGAGATCCGAAATAAATGGCTTGCATCCCTTTGGTATATGCTTTTAAGTTTCCCAAGCTTGGATATTCTGTAGTCTTTACCTTGTTTAATTAGTTCCATGAATTGTATGCTTTGTTATAGCAGTTTATGCACCAGTTAAAGTATATTTTTTTATTTATATTACAATGTGGATTGTGTTCAATTCAGGCTTGCGTGTAACTCCTAATATTAGTTTCGTTCCTATTTCTACTCATCGACCTTCTATATTTTTAAATTTTAACATGGCATTTGAGTATATTTGATCTTACGTTTTTGGTATGTTTGTATCTTTGCACACCGTTTTTGGTTATATGCGTACAACGCTTTCTAAAACCTAATTATTTCTAATTTAGGGTGGATTCTTCTTCTCTCCACTGTTTCATTTATATCTTGCATATAATTCTCAATACTTGATGGTCTTTGTTGCTTCCTAGAATCTTTATATGTTCATTTCTTTATTTTTATTGCCTTTTCTCTTTTATGCTACGCCTAAGAAGGTCTTGAGTGTGGTTCATTGCACCTGAATTACTTAATTTCCTTGCGTACTTCCCTTGTGGGTGGAATACAGAAGTGAGTTTTGGCAGCAACTACAAATTAAAGTTGGCTGCCACTTCTTTAGTGTGGTTTCTATTTTTAATTAATCTTCTTCCTTCTGTTCAAATCACCCATTTTCGTTAAAGTTTGATAAATTTTACATTGTTCAATCTTGATTAGTTGACTAGAAGTCACATCAGGAACATTTGTTTTGAATTGGGGTGCCCGGAGAAGGGGGGGGTGGGTTTGAGCTCTTCGGATGAGTTGCAGTATTTCCTATTGTTGTTATGCAAGTTCCTCAAGAGGCTTTTGGGTTTAATGACTAGAACATTTGATAAACTAGGACGAGAATGAAATGCATAAACGATTGTCGTTTAGGTGTATTGGCAACATTCAGGTTTGGCACTTTGCCACCTTTCAACCTTGAACACCATGATGAAAATTTTGTTCTCAGGATGGGGTGCGACATCATTCTAAACTGTTAACTCATGACACAAATGGTAATGGTGTGTGGAACCTCATCGTCGCCTACTTTTCTAGGATGTCATAATAGCTGACGTATTGGCTGTTTTTTCAGAAGCTGGAACCATTTTGTGTTGGTTTCTCTCCATGTTTAGAATGTATGGGCTGCATTAATCCCTCGTTTTTATAAATGTATGTTTAGTGTGACTCTCCATCTGTCTCTCGAGTTTTCTATATTTGTTCTGACGTATGAACGTCCCATATTATATGATTTTCGTGCAGAACCGTCATGAAAGATGATGGGTCAGGGATGGTGTGGAATGAAGCAGTGAAAAGGATTTCAGAAGCACAATACCAGGATTCAATCTCACCACTCAAAAGTTCAAAGGAAGATGGGCGGGCGATGGAATGCCCTGATATATAATCCCAGAGACCAAAACCGCTAGGCTTGGCACTATCAAACTCTATGATCATGAGAGTTTGAACACAAGATTTCGAGTGGAAACCACCGTCAAAAACTTTCCATGTTCAAACGGTCGAAAGGAATCTAGTGTTGGACGGCTAGCACTTAAAAAAATTGAGTCTAAGAGATAGCATCACTTTATGCTCATTCTACATGATCACATGATTGTAGTTAATAACTATGAATCATAAGTTAATCTTGCTACTAAATTGTTTTACTCTCTTAACGGCTGGGTTGAAAATTGAGGATTTTGTAAAAAGAATAACATGCAACCTTTGAGTTCCATTGGCAATGTTTAAACTTTTGAGAAAGGTTTCACAATCTTGAAAACAAAAACTCTTTCATTTTGCATATCCTTGCACATTTAATATTTTGTAATAGACTAGTAGTGTAAGGATGTTTGTTTATTAGACTCTTATTTTCGAGTGTAGATGTAGTACTTAAAAGACAAATATGTTTTAATGTTTTGAAGTAATATTTATGTGGTAATGTGTGGTATGTGCAAATTTGAGAAAAAAATATATTTTTCTTAACGGATCATAACGGATGTAACATGACACAACCTGTTAAGATAATAGATGTTATACGAAAATAATACGAACACGACAAACATAACCCATTTACCAAGCTTACAATGAGCCATGTATGGTATGATACGTCGGTCGAAATCATGAACCGGAGGACACCTTTCTTCAAGGTACGCCTTACTGTTCAATTTTTCATGGAAATTCCCGCAATTATCCTTTTCTTTATTAAGTATTTTATGAAAACCCTCCGAATCCCTCTTCTATTTTCGTGGAAATTCCCGCAATTTTTCTTTTATTTATTTTTAAGAAAACCCTCTTCGTCTTCCTCCTCCTCTTTTTCTGCTTCTTCATGCAAGTATATTTCCATGTTCATGTCGTATAAAAACTGTAAATTATTATTTGGTATACATTGAGCCCTTCTTCCCAAATCGGTTGATAAAAGGAAATCTAAACCATCTGGACACATTATACTCTTTTCCAATCTGGCCAGATCTCAGCTTTTGTTGTGTCATAAGTGAGATTCTTAACTCAAAATACCTTTTCAAAAAAATAAAGAAGAAGAAGAAAGGTGTTCTGTTATTCAAGTATGTATAATTTTGTTTTATATTGTTCTTTTCTTCTGTTTAATTTACTTTTCGTTCCCTTTTAATTAATTATATTTGGTAGGAAGTACAAGTGAAGTACTTGATGTTTTGGCGTCAGTGAGTGGCAGCAGATTCTGCTTCCATTATATTGCCGCAGGTTTAATCGTCAAGGTACGTATCAATTGTAATCTCCTTGATGTACTTCAGTTTATCAATTTCTTTTCTGTTTCGTACTGTTTTTACATATGTTTAAATTTTTAATCTAGATATTTTTTTTTTTTCTTGGGGAAGAAATACTGATTATCTTCATGGTTTCGGGTTAGTTAAATATGATCGCGGAATGGGTTAGGTCAATTACTAGTTGATGATAATGAACTGGTTTGAAGAACATTACATAGCTAATCCGTTTTCCATATGAGTTTTAAGTTTTTATCAGATTAATGATTACAGTTGACCTATTCTAAGGGCTGATAGGATACTAGAAATGGTTATCCAAATTGGAGTGTGTGAGTAAATGGTAGTAGCTAGAGGGTCCCTTATTAGATGTTTGACACTTTGAAGTCAGATTAGAAGATTACTTCTTGTGGTTGTTGTTGTTAATTGGTTAGAAACTTAGCTTGTAAGTCTGAAGTCTAAATATATACCAGGCTAATTGAGACTAACTGTTGAGAGCAGGTTGTAATTGAAAAATATATGGTTGTTGATTATTTCAATCACAGAGTTTATGTAACATATGATTGAAGGTATGAATGAGTTTCATATTAAGGCCAATTCTAGGTTTGAGCACAAAAGAACTATTTAATAAACTTTGGAACAAATCGTAGGTAATATACGATGAAAGATTTATATTCCTGATTAATATTTTTATATTTGAGTCCAAAAAAAGTGGTTGGTTTGAGTGTTTGGTTTTCTCTTCCAATGCACATTGTTAAGGTGGAGTCTATGCCTTGGAATAGAAAACATTCGAGTCAAACCCATATTTCAGTTTTACAATTAAGTATGTGCATTAGAAGAGAAAACATTAAAGTCAAAACTCTGAATGTGATTTTTAACAATTTTGGTATGTGTATTAGAGATGGTTGGGGTCAAAACTCATCTTATTTTCCTTGGTCGAATAGCACTTTTTATTGTTGGCATGGGATCCACCTTAGACTCCAAATTAGAGTCACATATTAGCTGAAAACTTCCAATTAAGTATCTAGTGAATTGGAGAGATGTTTTGATTCATATCTAGACTCAAATATGAGATTGGAGTCCAAAATTTTCTAGTGCATTGGAGATGGTTCAAGTCTCCTGAACATTGGCGAGTGCTTGCCTCTCATTTTTAGACTCAAAAATAACATTATTTGAGTCTAAATTTTCCGGTGCATTGGAGATGACCTAACATTTTGGCTTTGTTACATAATATTTGGCAAAGTGATATTCTAAACTACTTTAATCTACTATGACAGGGATTCGTACTTAGGTGCAATGGGGGATTCATGATTAGGTACAATGTGGCGGGTACGTTGTCCTAACCAATTGGCCTAACCCACATCTTCTGTTTGGGCATAACTAGATGGCTTAATTATCTTTAGTCCAAATAAATGGCTTGAATATGCCTTTGGAAAATCCTTTTGATTGAATTCCCAAGTTTGAGCTTTTTTACCTTGTTTATCAAAATTTTCTAGAGTAATTTATGCACTAGTTAAAATATAGTGTTTTTTTTTTTTTTTTTTTTTTTTTTTTGTCTTGAGAATTACTGTTCTTGTATTACAATATGGACTTGTGTGTAACTCTTAATATAAGTTCGGATTTTTTTTCTGTTATGTTCTCCAGACTTACTAACATGCATATATCAGATATCTTTGTTCTAATTCGCTTCGTATTTCTATTCATCTCCGTTTTAACATGGTACTTGAGTAGGTTTGGTCTTGCTTTTCTGTAATATTTCTATCCATGCACACTGTTCTTGATTACATGTTTTGTAGCGAAGGTTTGATTGCTGCTTCCTAAAATCTTAGTATTGGAAGTGACATATTCCAAACTTTTTTTTTCTCTGCCAATCCAAATATCATTATATTCGTGGATTCAATTTTATTGCTAATTTCTCTTTTATTATGCGCTTGAGAGAATCTTTGCATGGCTCACTATCCTGAAGTAATTACTGTTTTTACATGTTTTGTTCTTTTATTACATGTTTTTTTTTTTTTGTCTGTGTTTGGGTGAAAGAGAGGAAGAGAGAAGAGAGGGGGGGGTGGCGCGCGGGCGCAGTTGGTGATGATGAACTTTTGGTTTCTTCATCATTTCATGGCAATGAGAAGTTTATAATGAACTTGAGTCATGTAAATAGATTTATAAATCGATTACAGATTAGTAAGATCATATGGCTCAAGACTTGTGTTTTGAAGTTTTCAGAATATTGCATTTCCTTGCTCAAGGCTTCTAGGTTTGAGAACCTCCCAAATGTCCTGAAATGAACAATTTTCCCAAATTGGTTCTCTAACTATTTGGTCTTGGTGGGCATAATTAAATAGCTTCATTTTTTTTTCTGAGATTTGAAATAAATGGCTTGTATCCCTTGGTATATGCTTTTAAGTTTCCCAAGCTTGGATATTCGGTAGTCTTTACCTTGTTTAGTTCATGTTATAGTAGATTATGCACCAGTTAAAGTAAATTTTTTTATTAATGTGGATTGTGTTTATAAATTCAGGCTGGCCTGTAACTCCTAATACTAGTTTCGTTCCTATATTTTTAAATTTTAACATGGTATTTGAGTATATTTGATCTTGCGTTTTTGTTATATTTGTATATATCTCAGCACACTGTTTTTGGTTATATGCATACATCTCTTCCTAAGACCTAATTATTTCTAATGAAGGGTTGATTCTCCTTCTCTCCACTGTTTCACTTAAATCTTGCATAATTCTCAATACTTGATGGTCTTTGTTGCTTCCTAGAATCTTGGTATTTTGAAGTGGCAAATTCCATGTTAACCATATAGGTATTTATATGTTCGTTGCTTTATTTTTATTGCCATTTCTCTTTTATGCTGTGCCTAAGAAAGTCTTTAGTGTGGTTCGTTACGCCTGAATTAATTAATTTTCTTGCGTACTTCCCTTGTGCGTGGAATACAGAAGTGAGTTTTGGCAACAACTACAACCTAAAGTGGGCTGCTATTTCTTTAGTGTGGTTTTGTATTCTTAGTTAATGTTCTTCGATCTGTTCATATCACTCATTTTCCTTATATTTTAATAAATTTTACTTTGTTTAATCACGATCAATTGACTATAAGTGACCACATCATGAACATCGGACCAATTTTTTGAGCCAATCGTAGAAATAGTCTAGTTTATTAAAATAAGTCCAATTTGTTTTATTTAATTATTTAATTATCAATAGTTCTTTGTTCAATGATAAGATTTATTATAAAAATCAAATTGCTTCCCAATTATCTCTTTGCTTATTTCTTTTTATTTATCTTTTTGTTATTTCTCGTTCTTCCTCCTGCTTTAAACCCCATTTATAGATTTTATTTTTAATTTTTATAATCAACCTATATCACAAGTTAATTATATTTATCTACCTATATGACATATTCTTTTTTTATAATCAATCTATCACATATTAATGTGTCTTGCTTGTATGTATGTTATGTTTTTTCTACCTTTTAATTAGGTTTCATATCTCACGTATAGGTATTATATACATTCATATATTTGTTACTTGAGTTATGGTAGAATGTTTTGTAGATAAATTTATGTTAGTATATTAGTTTTTTTGTTATAATATATTAAATATATTTTTTTGGAGTTGGAAAATGCATAATATTAGAAGATTTTAATTGATTTTTAATATTTTTAGAAAATATAAAATGAGTATAAAAGAAATAAAAACATATAATTAGATAACTGGACTCATGCCTAAAAACACTCTACGTTTTTAGACCTGAAAACATAATATACCTACAAGCAAGACACATTAATTTGTGACACGCTGATTATAAAAAAGAATATGTCATATATATACGTAAAAATAATTAACCTGTGATATAGGTTGATTATAAAAATTAAAAATAAAATCTATAAATGAGGTTAAAAGTAGGAGGAAGAACAAGAAATAATAAAAAAGAAATAATCAAAGAGATAATTAGGAAGAAATTTGATTTTTGTAATAAATCTTATCATTGAATAGATAATTATTGATAATTAAATAATTAAATTTAAGGAATTGGACTTATTTTAATAAATTAGATTATTCCTACTATTGGCTAAAAAAATTGGACTTATATCAAGTTTTTCCTTTTTTTTTTTTCTCTTCTATCAAGTGCATATTAGATGGGTATATGCAATATATATATATATATATGAGGCAGAGAGAGGACATGTTTCCATTTAAAGCCCATAATCAATTACCACCCATCACGGTAATTCGGTAGGAAACATTTTCTCATAATTTGACCAATAGGATTATTTACAAATAATACTATCCGTTAAACCCTACATATCATTTGGACTGTGTCATGTGGACCACTTCAGAATATTAAAATATTCTTACATTCTCCCACTTGGTCCATAGTGACACATGTTCCTTTTTCTGGTTTAACAAATAAACATTAAGCGCGTAGTAAAGTTCAAAATAACCCTTACTATCAATTGGTCAACATAAATTCTGATCTTAAGCAATTCACTAGTGCGAGTCATGGCGGTTGGACATCAACAAGTGACATAATCCCTTCTATATACCACAACACTAACAATTACCTAAAACATTCTGTTAGTGAGAAACATATATATAGGTCCGATAATGTCTTTGTCAGAGACATTCCTGTTATCATTCATCCAATCTCATAAATGTATACATATAATGGAAAACAGGAAACACCAGAAACATGTTCAATTATCGAGCTCAGAGTGTCAAGCACAATATTGTCATTAAACAAATTCTCATAAACAAAATAAAATGACAATCATCATGGACTACAACCAAGACCCATTCTTTCAACATGATCATTAAATGCCTTCGGCCCCAATCTTTTTGTCAAGGGATCTGCAATCATAAGCATTGTGCTTATGTGCTCAATAGACACTCTTTGTTTCTGAACCTCCTTCTTAAGAGTCAAGTATTTTATACCCATGTGTTTCGCACCATTAGAATACTTGTCATTCTTGGAGAAGAAGACAGCGGCAGCATTGTCATAGAAAATTCTCAACGGCTTAGCAATGGAGTCAATGACGCCAAGCCTTGAGATAAAATTCCATAACCATAATCCACGATTTGTAGCCTCAAAGCATGCTATAAACTCAGTTTCCATGGTGGATATAGTAATAGCATCTTGCTTTGCACTCTTCCAGGAAATTGCTCATTTAGCTAAGAGGAACAAGTAACCAAGAGTTGATCTTCTACCATCAATACATCCAGCAAAATCTGAATCTGAATAACCAATAACTTCTAGGTTATTAGATTTTCTATACGTGAGCATATAGTATTTCGTTCCTTGCAAATATCGCATGACTTTCTTTGCAGCTTTCCAGTGATCTATTCCTAGGTTGCTTTGGTATCTGCCTAACATCTCAATTGTAAAACTGATGTCTGGTCTGGTACAAGTTTGTGCATACATCAGACTTCCTACAACAGATGCATAAGAAATATTTTCCATCTGTGCACGCTCCAATTCATTTTGTGGACATTGCATAAGGCTAAACTTATTCCCTTTCTGAATTGGAGCAACACTAGATGAACATTTTTCCATATCGAATCTCTCTAGAACTCTCTCAATATATGCTTTCTGAGACAGTCCCAACACTCCACGTGAGCTATCTCGGAATATTTCAATTCCTATAACATAGTCTGCCTCACCCATATCTTTCATTTCAAAGTTCTCCGAGAGAAACTGCTTGGTCTCATGTAATAGACCAAGATCACTACTAGCAAGCAAAATGTCATCAACATACAAAATCAGAAAGATAAACTTGCTCCCACTGACATTCAAATATGTACATCGATCAGCGATGTTTTCTTTAAAACCGAAGGATACAATGATATTATCAAACTTAAGATACCATTGTCATGAAGCTTGTTTAAGTCCGTATATTGACTTCGTTAGTTTACAAACCATGTGTTCCTTTCCCTTTAATGCGAAGCCTTTAGGTTGATCCATGTAGACTTCTTCATCCAAATTCCCATTCAAGAATTTTGTTTTCAAATCCATTTGATATAACTCTAAATCATAATGAGCTACTAATGCCATAATGATTCTAAAAGAGTCTTTATTTGAAACTGGTGAGAAAGTCTCTTTGTAATCAACGCCTTATTTTTTAGTAAAACATTTGGCCACCAATCTGGCTTTATGTTGTTCTATATTGCCATTAGAGTCGCGTTTGGTCTTAAAAACCCACTTACACCCAACTCTCTTACAACCTTTAGGCAATTCAACGAGATCCCAAACTTCATTTTGGTCCATTGATTTTTACTCATCATTCATGGCATCAATCCATTTACTAGAATCAATACATTTAATGGCTTGTGAAAACAAAACCGAATCTTTATTTAATCTTACATCAATGTCAGACTCTTGTAGATATACCACATAATCATCCGAAATAGCATGTTTCCGTTCTCTTTGAGATCTCTTTAATGCTATTTCTTGTGGTTCTTCCACTACATTTTCATTTGTGGTAATCTCATTCTGGAGCGGATGGTCATTAATTTGTTGTTCAACATTGTCTAACGGTTCAACATGGGTAGGAACAACTTGCTTAGAAATTATAGGTGTAGGAATCTGCACCCTAACTTCATTAATGACCAATTCTTTAGGTTTTTCGCTCCCACTGATTTCACCACTTTCAATGAATCTGGCATTGCTGATTTCAACAATTCTCGTACTATGATTAGGACAGTAAAACCTGTATCTTTTGGATTTTTCTGGGTAACCAATAAAGTAACCACTAATTGTTCTAAAATCCAACTTCTTTTCATGCGGATTATAAATTCTTATTTCTGCTGGGCAACCCTAAACATACAGGTGCCTTAAACTAGGTTTCCTTCCTATCGACAGTTCAAATGGTGTTTTGGGAAATGCATTACTAGGAACCCGATTTAATAAATATACAGCAGTTCTAAGAGCATACACCCACAATGATATAGGCAAAGATGCATTACTTAACATACTCCTAACCATGTCCATAAGAGTACAATTACGCCTTTTAGCAACACCATTATGATGTGGCGTACTTGTCATATTGTATTTGCCACATATGCCATGCTTTTCAAGGAGTTTTGCAAATGGACCAGGACATTGTCCTGATTCATCATATTTTCCATAAAATTCACCACCTTTATCCGACCTGATAATCTTCACCTTTTTATGTAATTGTCTTTCAACTTCAGTAATGAACACCTGAAAGGCATTCACTGCTTCAGACTTTTCTTTCAATAGATAAACATAGCCGTAACGTGAATAATCGTCTATAAAGGTGATAAAATATTTTTCTCCACCAAAGGATGAAGCATCAAAAGGTCCACATATGTCTGTATGAATTATTTCAAGAAGCTCTGAACTTTTTGTGGCTCATTTCTTGGTGTGTTTGGTTTGTTTGCCCTTAATACAATCTACACACACACACACACTGAGATTAGTAAAATCCAGGTTCGGAAGAATCTCATTCTTTACTAATTTTTCTAAACTTTCTTTGGATATATGACCCAGTCGTTTATGCCACAAGAATGAAGAATTTTCATTATTTAGGCTACGCTTAGTTCCAACATTATGATGCAAGGTCAAAAGTGTTTCAGCAAAACGATTATTGAGCTTTAAATTATACAACTCACCTATTAGAATACCAGAACCAACAAAAGAGGTATTCTTATATAAACTGAAACATTCATTACCAAACTTTATAAAAAATCCTTTACGGTCAAGCTTCGAAGCTGAAACCAAATCTATGGAACAACTGGGAACATAAAGTGTTTGAAATAAATCCAAACAATATCCAATATTCAAAATTAAATGAAAGGTTCGAATAGCTTTAACTGGAGCTTTGACTTAATTCCTCATGAAAATGAAATTTTCATTTGGATTTAAAGTTTGGGTCGTAAGGAATCTCTGCATCGAATTAGAAATATGAGTCGTAGCACCAGAGTCAACCCACCAAGTATTATAAGGAACTTCAGTTAAATATGATTCGAAACTTACATAAGCCAAAGGCTCACCTTTCTTTTTGAACCATTATTTGAATTTCTGACAATTCCTTTGATAATGCCCAGGCTTCCTACAGAAGCGACATAAATCATTTTTATGTTCCTTATTATGAGCCTGAGTAGCATTAACAGGTCCATTCACCTTAGGTGGTCCTCTTTTCTTTCCCTTTCCAGGCTTTCTTCCAAATTTTCTTTCAACTCCTTGACTTACTAAATGAACGAAATCCTCTCCTTGCTGCTTAAGCCTTCCCTCTTCTTGAACGAGTTTAGTGGCCAATTCATCAACATTCCATGTCCTTAATAACATTATAATTGATTTGAAATGGCTCATAATGAGGAGGCAAGGAGTTCAAAATAAATTGAACAAGCAAGGAGTCATCCACATTCATTCTAAGAGTCTTTAGCTTTGCTGCTATATTAGTCATTTCAAGGACATGCTCATGCATATTTTGCATACCATCAAATTTCTTGGTGGTAAGCTCAGCCATTAATGTCCCAGCAAGAGACTTGTCAGGAGTCTTGAAACGAGTCTCAATATTTTTCAAGTATTCCTTAGCAGTTTCAGGTTGAGGAAGGCCAATCTTTATGTTGCTCGTTATAGCCATTCGCATAAACATCATGCTCAATCTATTCTATCTCTCCCATGCATTATAGAGAGATTTTTCCTCAGTGCTGCTTGTATTCGTAAAGGCAGCATGTTTATCAGTTCGAAGTGCTCATGATCTAGGACACCAAGGTGAAACTGAACTTGCTAACTTCAATCTGAGAAATTTGTTCCATTAAGTGAGGGAATAGATGGAGCAAGCGAATGAAGAGAAACAGGCACTGACACTGCAATTCAAAAGTGCTCACAACATTAATGCTTTGAGTAATAAAAACACGTGTAATAACAATTAAGTGTATTATCATATTCTCCTTTGGGTAGATATTACAACAATACAAACAATCATCGATGCATAATACCTTATTGATAATTGTACATCTCTAACAACACAGGTTTTGTTATCTTTGGATATCCGAACAAATAAAAAAAATGAAATGTATAATTCTCACCACATTCATATCATCAATCATACGAGCAATTAGTCTACCTTTGGGTAACCCTTAAGAACTTATGACAAATGAAAATCATATTACTCATGGGAAAACCTTTAAAACATAATAAGATTTTGTTCGTTCATATGCATCATCCTGAAATGAGTAATTGATTAATTATCATTTAATTTGAATCCATGTGATCTTTCTAGTTTGGCCACTTTGGTGACTATCAAATAATTTCGTAAGACGAATTACAAATTAAATGAATGACGTTTATAATCGTAATGATCAGTCATAGGTATTCAAATTACTTTAACTAATTCCAACTAAAAGAATGACCCAGATTGCATCATAATTTCCATACCCAAAATTACCTCAAAACAGCAGGCATTTAACCCTAATTAACCACCAATTCCGTTCTTGCAAATTTAAAAATTATGCTGACAGTAAGCAGCAGCATCATAATTAAAATATTCTTTCCAAGTGCAATTTACAGTATATAAAGAACATTCACAATTCAAAATAACGATTAGGTTATTTCAAAATAGCACAGCGGATCAAAATTTATTTCGAAACAAAACCCTAATCAAGTCGATTCAGTTAAAGTTCATAATCGTAAATGGAAAATCATGAGAGCTCTCAACTAGGTTTTGATACCACATGTAAATCATAAATCACTTAAGCCAAGATCATCGAACTTCATGATTTTCGCATATAAATAAAATGCAGAAACACATTAAACAACCAAGCGTACCTTCATCTATGACAACGAACGCTATAAGATCCCAATCAGATTCTGTCAGCAGCGGAGGAAATAGGTGTTCTCTCTCTTGCCTCTATTTGCATGTGAAAACCCTAATCGTGTTTTTTTTTCTCTCTTCTATCAAGTACATATTAGATGGGTATATGCAATATATATATATATATATATATATATATATATGTATATATATATATATATATATATTGGCTGATAGAGGACCCGTTTCCATTTAAAGCCCATAATCAATTATCACCCATCACGGTAATTCGGTAGGAAACATTTTCTCATAATTTGACCAATAGAATTATTTACAAATAATAATATCCGTTAAACCCTACATATCATATGGACCGTGTCATGTGGACCACTTCAGAATATTAAAATATTCTTACATGGCACTTTTACACCTTTCAACCTTGAACGCCATGATGAAATTTTTGTTCTCAGGATGGGGTCCGACGTCCCAGTTTCCTTTCATCTCTGGGCTTAGCATTCGAAACTGTTATCTCATGACTGGTAATGGTGTGCGGAACCTCATCGTTGTCTTGTTTTCTACGATGTCATAATAGCTGACGTTATTGGCTGTTTTTCAATTAGAAGTTGGTACTGTTATGTGTTGGTTTCACTATATGTTTAGAATGTATATATAGGCAGTCTTAATCCCATGTATGTTTAGTGTTTCGATCTGTTTCTCTAGTTTTCTATATTTGTTCTGACGTATGAACGTCCCATGTTATTTGATTTTCGTGCAGAACCTTCATGAAAGATGACGGGTCAGGGATGGTGTGGAATGTGGGGTGAAAAAGATTGCAGAAGCACAATACCAGGATTCAATCTCAACATTTCAAAGTTCAAAGGAAGATGGGCGGGCGATGGAATACCCTGATATATAATCCCAGAGACCAAAACTGTTTGGCTTGGTACTATCAAACTCCATGATCATGAGAGTTCTAACTGAAGATTTCGAGTGGAACCGACCATCGAAAACTTTCCATGTTCAAACGGTCGAATGGAAAAGTGTTAGACGGGTAACACTAAAAAAAATTGTGTGTAAGAGATAGCATCACTTTATGCTCAGTCTACACGAGTACATGATGGTAGTTAATAAATTTGAATTGTAATTTAATTGTGCTACTAAATTGTTTTACTCTCTTAGTGCCTGGGTTGGTAGATTTTGCCGAACTACTCCTTTTAGGGTCTGTTTTTATCTCCGATCACTCTTGACTGTTCTGTAGGTGGGCGCTGAACATTTTATGTTATACTCGGTAGGTATCTATGTAGACATCGAAATTTCAGTAAAACAAATGTTCACCAATGCATTAAAGTTTTGACGTGTCAAGGCATACATGGCATACGCCACGTGTTGTACAAATTGTACACATGGCGTGTGACTCAACAAAATAGGAAGAAATACCCTTGAAGGATTAAACAAGTTTTTCTTCTCATTTTGGGCAATGACAAGGCAAGTACATTTCAATCCATTGAGGATCAAAACAAGTTTTTCTTCTCATGTTGGGCAATGACAAGGTAAGCACACTTCAATCCATTACGGATCAAAGAAAGTTTTTCTCATTTGGGCAATGACAAAGCATACACATTTCAAGTTTAAAATGGTATTAAGTGGGAAATTAGGCCATAAGTTACACCACTTCAATTTCAATATTGCATTAAGTGGGAAATTAGGCCATAAGTTACACCACTTCAATTTCAATATTGCATTAAGTGGGAAAATTAGGCAATGGTGCTTGGAAAGGAAAAAAATATTTTGTGGTGGTGATTCATTCTCAAAGCCTATAAATAGGCTTCTCCATCAAGGTATCAAGCATCAACCAATTCACAAATACATTTCTCTACTCCCAAATTGGAAGAGAATTCCCCAAATCCTTGAAGCTTTGAAACTCCAAAGCTTCCAACCATCCAAATTCCCAAGAAAAGCCAACACACACCAAAACCAATTCACAAATACATTTCTCTACACACCAAAACCTTGAAGCCTTAAAGTTCTAAAGCTCTCAAGAAAATCCCGAAGGATCAAGAAAGCACTCTTCGTTTCTTCGTCAAATCCTCATTCAAGATCAAGCCCCAACGGCCCTTGAAGAACTTCCACCAACTCAAGATCAAGCCCCGACGGCCCTTGAAGAAAGTGTTCATTGTTCATCAACTGTTCATCCTAAGATCAAGCCCCAACGGCCCTTTGGATCAACAACCTCAACAAATCCACACATCCAATCGTTCTTCAAGATTAAGCCTAAAAGCCCTTGAAGATCCGCTCATCCATCAACCTTCAAGATCAAGCCCAAAAGCCCTTGAAGAAATCCACACAACCATTATTCAAGATCAAGCCCCGACGGCCCTTGAAGAAAGTGTTCATCCGTTCATCAACTGTTCATCCTTAGATCAAGCCCCGACGGCCCTTTGGATCAACAACTCATCCACAAACCTACACCCTACGAAGATAGAATCAGAGGACCAAATTTGAGAGAGATCGTAACCCCAAAATCATAAACACAAAAAATATTATTTTGTACACGTTATTCTGGTTTCTTGTTTCAAGGAATCTTTCGTGTTCACAAATTTGGCACGCCCAGTGGGACCATCTCTACCTCTCATCTCTGTCTCCGTTCAAGATATTTAAGCACAGTCCATGGCTTCAAACAAAGAACAAGTCATGACCATCGGCACTACCTCCATTGAAAAACAGTTGGTTCAGATGAAGGAAACAATTGCAAGGCTGCTAAAGACTGCAGAGGAGAAAAACTTGCAAACCGCCGGACTCATCAACCGTCTGGAGGCGCAACATGGCGTCAAAGTGAAACCAAGCTCTCTTCCAACTAAGAAGACCGAAGAAGGCTTTAACCCAAATGCCTACGAACTCATGTCAAAGGCTAGGCATGACTTTGCTTCCTCTTCAAATCTTGGAAAGAAGGTTTCAAACACCGTCAACGACAAAGATCGTGACCTCACCAAAACTCAAAAGAAGTTGAAGGAGCATGGTTACGGAGTTGACAACAACCAAAACACACCTCCAAAATCAATGGCATCAAGCAAGGGACAAGTCGTTCTTGCAACCACCAAGGGAAGAAGCATAAGCACTTCCGCCGCAAATGGAGCATCCATTGGTGCCACAACCACTTCTCAACATGCCACTGCAAAGTTGGTACTACTAAGCAAGCAAGAGCAGCATCAAAGGCGCGAGTCGGTCATCCACCTGACCTTGATGGGGGCACCAAAGCATGCTATTGAGGCACACAAGATGACACCCCAAAATGGCCAATGGGGTTCTTCATCAGCACTATGGATGTCTGAAGGAAAGTCATGTCTATTGGTTGCACAAGTCATGACCATCGGCGTCACCTCTGTTGAAGAACAACTGGCTCAAATGAGCGAAGCAATTGCAAAGCTTACACAGACTGTGGAAGAGAAGGACTTGCAGATTGCCGCACTTGTCAACCAACTAGATGCGCTGCCCGACGTGAAAGTCGACCCAAATGTTGGCCTATTAAAGAAAGAAGTCGACGAAGAAGAGGAGCCTCCAGTGGAGAAAGTCAAAGAGAAGCTGAAGCTAGACCAAGCAACGGCGTTCATGGAATCTCTCTCTATCCAGCAGCTACAGGAGATGATCGCAAGCACTGTCAAGACACAGTACGAAGGAAGCTCGTATGACTCCGTACTGTACTCAAAGCCTTACTCCAAGAAGATTGATGCTTTGAAGATGCCAAGGGGTTATCAGCCCCCAAAATTCATGCAGTTCGATGGAAAAGGCAACCCGAAGCAACATGTCGCCCATTTCATTGAAACTTGCAACAATGCTGGGACAGAGGGAGACTACCTTGTCAAACAGTTCGTACGTTCGCTGAAAAGTAACGCTTTTGACTGGTACACCGACCTCGAACCCGAGTCTATCAACAGTTGGGACCAGCTAGAAAGGGAATTCCTCAACCGTTTCTACAGCACTCGTCGTACTGTAAGCATGCTAGAGCTGACCAGTACGAAACAGTGGAGAGATGAACCTGTCATCAACTACATAAATAGATGGCGCTCCTTAAGTCTGGATTGTAAAGATCGGCTTTCTGAAATCTCTGCCATTGAGATGTGCGTTCAAGGCATGCAGTGGGGACTACACTACATCCTTCAAGGCATTAAACCACGAACATTTGAGGAGTTAGCCACCCGCGCCCATGATATGGAGTTAAGCATCACCCGTCATGAGAAGAAAGAACAGATCGCCGACTACAAGAATGACAAAGTTTTGGGGCCCAAGGTGGATAAGGCTGCGTGGAAACCCACCAAGGAAGCAATGACGGTCAACACAACTCCAGTCAAAACCCATACACGAGGCAAGGCGATTCAAACCGAAGCTTTTCGTGATCAAGAGATACGTAGACGCACTTTGAAGGAGCTTGAGGAGAAGACATATCCATTCCCCGACTCTGACGTGGTTGCCATGTTGAAAGACTTGCTTGACAAAAAGGTGATCGACCTACCTGAGTGCAAACGGCCGGAAGAGATGAACCGTACTGACAGTCCAAGGTACTGTAAATTCCACCGCTTCATTGGTCATCCGACGGAAAAGTGCTTTGTGCTAAAAGATCTCATCATGAAGTTAGCTCAGAAATGGATCATCGAGCTAGATCTTAATGATGTGGTGAAGTCAAACTATACCACTGTCACTTCTGGCTCTTTGAACTCAAAATCTTCACCTCAACCGCTGGGGGCATGCTCCAAAACCATGTCAGTCACGTCAAGTGAAGTTGAAGGATGGACTTATGTCACTCCAAAGAAAATGCACAAGAAACATAGGTCTCCTCCACAAGTTCACCAATCGGAAAGGGGGCAAAGCAGCTACCGTCAACCTTCAAAGCTACATGAAAGTGTTGAGGATGAGGAAGTTATGACACAAAGATCGTCCGTTGCCATCACAATGCGCGATTTCTTCCCCAAAGACTTCTTCAATCACTCGGTCAAGACTCCTTGCTATGAAGATTGCAAGGAATGCCTCTCTAAGATCGTTTGACAAATTCAACCAACGCTCCTCGTTCGCACGAGCCTAAAAGGCGACAACCAACGCTCCTGGCCCGCAAGAGCATAAACTGTGTACGGCAAAATCATCAAAAAAAAAAAAAAAAAAAACCATCACTCATTTGAACTACGTCATGACTTGATCCCTCCTCAACCAAAGGTACGTAGGCAACTTGAAACTTCAAAACTTCAAGTACAGTCACATCATCAAAATAAAAAAAAATAAAATAAAAAAAAAGAAAAAAAAAAGGGAAATAACACATCTTGGTGATGTATATGTTTTATCTGTATTTAGCATAATACACTAAATAAAGTAAAGCATGTTCATTGATCTCCGAGAAATTACAAGTGCGTACAAAAAAAAAAAAAAAAAAAAAAAAAAAAAAAAAAAAAAAAAAAAGAGATGGAGCTTTCATAAAGGTTGTTCACGTGAAGCCCCACTACTTGGGAAAACTACAGAAGCGGGAGGCATCAAAGAAGAGGCCTCAATACTTGGTGGAACGCTAGATGAGCCAGGAAAAAGGTGCCTCTGGAAGAAAGCAGCAAGCCTTTGACGGTCACTTTGAATTCGACCACTGGATTCTTGCAGCTCATCAAGCTTCCTCTTCATGCCCGTCGAATAGTTATTTGCAAGCACATGCAAACTTCTATTCTCGTGCTTAAGCTGTTTGATCTCTTGCTTAAGAGTTTCCACCTCCGCCATCAATGATTCCACTTGGCGGGATCGAGCAAGTAGGCGTTGGCCCATGTTGGACACAGAGCCTGCGCACTGAACACTGAGAATTAGGGACTCTTGAACGGCCAACTCATCGGACCGTTCTGAAAGCAGCCTACTATCTTTTGGAGTGAGGAAGTTCCTAGCTACTATCGTAGCTGTTGTTGCGTCCTTCATCACAGAATCTTCACCTGTCAAAGGGCCATTAGAAGATAAGAAAGAAGGGCACCATACATTTACCTGACGCGGCGCACTCGGATCACTGCTGAGACTCAAATCTAAGCAAATGTTAGACGGGTTAGCCATTGTCAAAAGGTTAAAAGAGAAAGGTGGATGGAGTAAAATCAGAAAGGGCCGAAGACGATTTTCACAAACGGGCGATCTTCAAAGTGTGCATGTTGGAGGTAATCGATACCTCTATAAAAAGCCAAGGCGACACGACCACCGATTCAAAAAATCGGATTTTCCTGCGTGAAGTTCGACGACGCTTTCGCGGCTTTTCAGATAACGCGTTCAACTTTGTCAAAAGATCTCTGACAAAGTTGAAAACACGTGAAGGTTATCATCCCAACTACGCGCTTTTGCCAACAAGCGTGGTGACAGAGCCGCACCCGTGACTACTTTTTCGAAGAGGCGCTCGCTCAGAAATCGAAGAGACGCTTGTTAAAAAATCGAAGAGACGTTTGTCGACAAGGGTAAAAGAACATAACCACCACTTGCTATTGGGAAATCCCTATATATGTCGACCTTCATCTTTTATGGCAAGGCAGACCTGAAAAAAAAATGCCCAACTCTTCCTCATCTCTGAGGGCGCACTCCCAGCAAAGCCTTTCGAAATACTCAATTTTTTCTTCTTTCCCAAAGAAGATACCAGATGCCTGGAGTACAGATGACCCAGGAGGAAACGGTAGATTGAAGTATGTGGAAACAAGCACAACAAATACATGTGCTGATCCATTCGCCGCTTCTTCAAAAGCAAAGGTATCTCATATCATGCTTTTTCCTTGTCTTTTCCTTTGTCCTTGTTCTTACTCGCATGGCAAAGTGAAAGAAGCAATCAGCCGGCACTTGGAGTCAGTCTTCCGATCTGGAACCGACTGCCTGGAATCTATTCCCTGGTTGCTTACCTAGCGTTGCTCTCGAGTAGTCATCTTCAACGGTTGATACACTTCCAGAGAAGGGACCACTTCTGCAAAGGGGAGCAAGTAAGGCAAGTGAAAATGATACATTAAAGCATGTGGAGACAAGCAACAACTGCATATGCTGAGATATCCTCTAACCCTCTTCAATACGAATTGGAGAGATTGAACAAAGAAACAGAAAAAAAAGAGTAAAGCTCAGACCTTCGGGGGAGACCAAAATTTCCTGCTGCCCAGTTCAAGAGTAGCACAAAGGAAAATCAACGATTGGAGGAAACCAGAAAATCTTCCAGTCGAACTCAAGATCAAGCCTCGATGGCCCTTGAAGAAATTTCCTGCCCAGTTCAAGAGTAGCACAAAGGAAAATCAACGATTGGAGGAAACCAGAAAATCTTCCAGTCGAACTCAAGATCAAGCCTCGATGGCCCTTGAAGAAATTTCCAGCCCAGTTCAAGACTAAGCCTGTGGAAAATCAACGATTGGAGGAAACCAGAAAATCTTCCAGTCGAACTCAAGATCAAGCCTCAATGGCCCTTGAAGAAATTTCCAGCCTAATTCAAGATCAAGCCTCGACGGCCCTTGGGTTGACATCTACATTAAGGGACTTCAAAACACATCTTCTACACGTGACAAGCACATGTCTACGACGCGCCTTGAAGTGGGGGCATTTGTAGACATCGAAATTTCAGTAAAACAAATGTTCACCAATGCATTAAAGTTTTGACGTGTCAAGGCATACATGGCATACGCCACGTGTTGTACAAATTGTACACATGGCGTGTGACTCAACAAAATAGGAAGAAATACCCTTGAAGGATTAAACAAGTTTTTCTTCTCATTTTGGGCAATGACAAGGCAAGTACATTTCAATCCATTGAGGATCAAAACAAGTTTTTCTTCTCATGTTGGGCAATGACAAGGTAAGCACACTTCAATCCATTACGGATCAAAGAAAGTTTTTCTCATTTGGGCAATGACAAAGCATACACATTTCAAGTTTAAAATGGTATTAAGTGGGAAATTAGGCCATAAGTTACACCACTTCAATTTCAATATTGCATTAAGTGGGAAATTAGGCCATAAGTTACACCACTTCAATTTCAATATTGCATTAAGTGGGAAAATTAGGCAATGGTGCTTGGAAAGGAAAAAAATATTTTGTGGTGGTGATTCATTCTCAAAGCCTATAAATAGGCTTCTCCATCAAGGTATCAAGCATCAACCAATTCACAAATACATTTCTCTACTCCCAAATTGGAAGAGAATTCCCCAAATCCTTGAAGCTTTGAAACTCCAAAGCTTCCAACCATCCAAATTCCCAAGAAAAGCCAACACACACCAAAACCAATTCACAAATACATTTCTCTACACACCAAAACCTTGAAGCCTTAAAGTTCTAAAGCTCTCAAGAAAATCCCGAAGGATCAAGAAAGCACTCTTCGTTTCTTCGTCAAATCCTCATTCAAGATCAAGCCCCAACGGCCCTTGAAGAACTTCCACCAACTCAAGATCAAGCCCCGACGGCCCTTGAAGAAAGTGTTCATTGTTCATCAACTGTTCATCCTAAGATCAAGCCCCAACGGCCCTTTGGATCAACAACCTCAACAAATCCACACATCCAATCGTTCTTCAAGATTAAGCCCAAAAGCCCTTGAAGATCCGCTCATCCATCAACCTTCAAGATCAAGCCCAAAAGCCCTTGAAGAAATCCACACAACCATTATTCAAGATCAAGCCCCGACGGCCCTTGAAGAAAGTGTTCATCCGTTCATCAACTGTTCATCCTTAGATCAAGCCCCGACGGCCCTTTGGATCAACAACTCATCCACAAACCTACACCCTACGAAGATAGAATCAGAGGACCAAATTTGAGAGAGATCGTAACCCCAAAATCATAAACACAAAAAATATTATTTTGTACACGTTATTCTGGTTTCTTGTTTCAAGGAATCTTTCGTGTTCACAATCTAATTTCATGCTAGGTTGGTATATCTAATTTCATGCTTAATTTGGCCGCTGGAGCTTTAATGAGTTGAAGAGGATCTACCAATTTGACAATCTACCAATTGCGGTTTTGTTGTCGTATTTCCTATAAATGTGTTTGTTGTAATGTTAAAGTTTATTTAGCAAAGTTTTGATAAAAAAATTCTGTAAAGAACCAACTATTTATCATATGCATATTCAACTGAGAAAACAACACAAAAAGAAGGCCAGGCCAGGTAGCATATGCATATTCGTGACCAGATTATCACACCAATGGTCCAACATAACCCCTAAGTTAAATATGGCTGAAACAAGCAGCGCAACAAGTGTCAAATTAGAGAAACGGATTAAATGAGACTCTTAAAGACAACATGGCCACCTAAGTACAACATTGCATGAATAGTAAGTCTTAGTGCAATTTCACTCGTTTAAGAGTGGCTAGAGAATCATTATTCACAATATTTTTTTAATTCACGATTAAATGAAATACAACCCTTAATATTATTTACAGTCTAGAAAAATAATATTCATGGTTGAATATATTGGCTTATATTTCTAGTAAGATTTTCTCTTTCGTTGTACAAGCCACTCGTAGAGGAGGATGGGAGCCTGCAAATGAGCAGTCACTTAGTATTACAGTCTAGTAATATTCATCTTCATTTGTAAGTGAGAGGTCTTATATTTGATTCTCCCTTATAAACTGAATAGTATTGCTAGACTATTGTAAGATTAAATCTGCAATCTCTTCTTTAGTGTAAATAATATTGTTTGTTAAAAAAAATTGAAAATAGAGCCATGTAATCATAAAATTTTAAATTATTTTGTCAAATTTCTGATCTGAATTTTGACTTATATAGACGACGAGTTTGTACCACACATTACTCGAAGATAGGTGACTGAATTTAAGGCCTTAATAGTGAATATCGTTTGGGCTACAAATTCATAGTGAAGGGCTCGCATTGTTTTATTTATTTATTATTTACACTGAAGAGTGAGGCAGTAGCTAAGAATCACATTAGACCAGTCAGAACAATGTCAAACTCGTCTTTAACAAGAATCGAACCTAAAATCTCTAAAGCTTCTCACTTACAAGTGAAGAAAAATACTATAAAACTATAGTAGTAAGTGGCCCATGAAAGTTAATTTGACTCACTTTGCTCTTTAAACGTTGTCTTTATGTTCCACTTTATCATGTGCCGTTGTCCACATAGATAGATAACAGTAGTTGTTAAAACTTAAATGTATGGGTCATTTTAGAATATTTTAGTTTTGAGAGTTGTTTAGACTTGGTTAGTGATTAAGCTGAATTTTGGAAACGTAAGATGTTTAGTTATTTGTGCATTTTTTCCTTTTGTCGGCTAAAGTTTTACAATTTTGGACTTCATGGTTTTGTTATCCTACTCGTATTGTAATTTTATATACACTAAGTACAGTGAAGAATTTGAAACCGGGACATAACTCTTAATAAGGAGAAAATTAGAACTAGATGCCTCATTTTAAACTTTTATAGACTAAACATTTATGTTTTTTAAGTTTTTTATTAAGCTTTTGAAACATTTGATTAAGATACTCAAACTTGAACTACTTCAGATTAATTGAAATTAATTTACATTTAAATATCTACTATATATTTTAAATAATTTCAATTATATTTAAGTCTAAAAATTTAAACTTTTCAAATCTAAATGTACACCCACGCCAAATGAAAACGTACCAACATTAAATGAAAAAGTACCAATGTCAAACGAAAACGTACCAACCCCGAATTAAAACATACCCAATTATAAACTATATTAAAATGAATATTCATCTTTTTGGAATGTTTAAAAATATGTTTGATTCATACACAATGCTCTAGATAGTCTTTTTTTTGGTAGATAAGTCTTTGTAACAACTTTTAGTTGATCGGACATAAATCCTTATTATTGTAGATAATACTAAATAATAACGATAAATCATATAATTTTGAATTAACAAACAAGTTATTATCCGTTGATTAATGATTCTTTCTAGAAAGAAAAAATAATTAATTAAAGTAATTTAAACTTTTACATTGTTAACGACTTTTTCTATAAAAAAATAATAACTAATTAAAGTAATTACTCATTATTAGAACAAAAAGTAATAAAACTTATATTTTGAAAACAAACGTACCAAAAATTCAAATGTACAAAAAACTAAATATACCAAAAATTCAAATGTACCAAGTAATTAAATGTACCATTATAATCAAACGTACCTAACAACGAGTTTTGTTACATTCTATTTAATTTATTAAAATAAATATTTTAATAAAAAATTAAAAATAAAATCTTAAATCATCATAATAAGAGATGCATAAAAATAGAAGGAAAAAAGAGAATACTAATGTGAATAGACTTCTAATGAAATAAAATTAAAGTACCAAAATTGTAGGGAAAATGTTTAATCAAATTTGTAAAAGGAATAGATGTTTAGTTTATGACATTTAAAAATGAGGCGTCTAATTCAAAACATCTCATTAATAAGTTGAAGATGAATGTCATAACTATTCGGGTAATCCATCGCTTACAATTTTGTTATCTAATTGGACTCGATGCTTTTTTCGTCCCATAAATGTGTAACGTTAAACTTTATTAATAAAATTTTTGATAAAGGAAAATTATGTAAGGAACCAACTATTTATCATATGCATATTCAACTGAGAAAACAACACCAAAAGAAGGCCAGGCAGCGTACACATGTTTAGGCATATGCAGAGTCGGGATATATGATGAAAACGTATAAGGGTGGGTGATTTTTAATGGATGTCTTTATCTTTGTCTCCCTTCCATTTTGCTGGTTGTCCTTTCCCCTGACCCTTCCCCACCAAACACCACACCAACGCTCCAATACATATAAAACCCTAAGTTAAATCTAAAGGCTGAGATAAAGATTGAATCATATTATACGTGGATCCGACGGCTGAAACAGGCGCAACCGCAATAGAGAAGTGGCCAATGGGACTTTTGAGGCCAACGCAATTACAGACCCTCCTCAGTACAACATTCCACAACTAGTGCTAAGCCAGCGGTGCAACTTTACAGTTTTCAAAGAATAAATGTTTAGGGGATTTTCTAAAAATTCAACTCTTCCTCGTCTTATGTTTTTTACACAATATTATAAAAAGTTAGCACATAATTGTGGCAAAAACATAAGTTTGCAGAGTTAATGTGACAAAAAACATGGGATGAAGGAACTTATGGACAGCCGACTTTTGAGAGTCTCCCGACATTTTTCTTCCCAAGGCACTAGTACTACTACAATTGAACACGTAATTACTAGTGGTATTGTAGAAAAAGGTATGTAGGCTAAAAAATATATTTGTTATTGATACGTGAATGTGGAGAAATGGAAGAGAAATGGAAGAGAATGCTTTTTTTCTCATTGTGTTTCTCTACAAGATTACAAGGATATATATACATGATACAAGTGTGTAGGTAGGACAAGGTAGCCGTCCTAGTGTGTAGGTAGGACGGCTGTAGAGGACAAGGTAGCCGTCCTAGTGTGTAGGTAGGACAAGGTAAGACGGCTTGACGGCTGTAGGACGGCTAGTGTGTAGGTAGGACAAGGTAGGACGGCTTGACGGCTGTAGGACGGCTTATTCTTCCAATAATAATATTATATACAATTACACAAGGACTCCAACCATATTCCTTATTTGTCTAACACTCCCCCTCAAGTTGGAGAGTGGATGTCAAGAACTCCCAACTTGCGTAACATACTCGAAAACTTTTCTTTCCCAAGAGGTTTGGTAAACAAGTCTGCCAACTGTTGTGCCGTACCCACATGCTTGGTCTCTATTGTGCCATCTACAATCTTATCTCGTATAAAGTGACAATCCATCTCAATGTGACGAGTTTGTTCATGAAAAACAGGATTGGCAGCTATATGTAACGCTGCTTGATTATCACAAAATAAAATGGAAGGACCATCCAAAGGAATGTTCAAATCCTTCAACAAAAAACGAAGCCAAACTATCTCGCAACAAGCACCTGCCATGGCCCTATATTCCGCCTCTGCTGAAGAAAGCGAAACGGTTTTCTGTCGTTTCGTCCGCCAAGAAATCAAAGAACCGCCCAAGAATACACAATACCCAGTAGTCGAACGGCGAGTGATAGGGCAACCTGCCCAATCAGAATCACAAAACGCAGTTAACTTGGTCTGGTTGTCAGAACGAAATAATAAACCTTGACCTGGAGTAGCCTTCAAATAACGAACAATACGAAGCGCAGCATCCATATGAGATATCCTTGGCTCGTGCATAAAACGGCTTAGAACATGCACAGAATAGATGATATCCGGCCGAGTGATAGTGAGATATATTAACCGACCTACTAATCGTCGATACTTTTCAGGATCCTTGAGAAGTTCTCCTTTATCAGATAATTTTGTGTCATCCATAGGAAAAGCAATGGGTCGTGCTCCCAAAAAATCATAGTCCTTGAGAATCTCTAATGCATACTTGCGTTGAGAAATATAAATCCCTTGTTTGGAACGAGAAACCTCAATACCCAAAAAATATTTTAAATCACCAAGGTCTTTTATCCGAAAATGATCATGGAGAAAAGACTTCAGAGAATTAATGGCACTAGCATCATTGCCTGTAATCACAATATCATCCACATAAATGAGCAAAGCTGTGAAAGAAATACCAGACTTTTTAGTGAACAATGAATAGTCAGCTTTGGATTGTTGAAAACCGGCAGAAATGATGGCACTAGTGAATTTGGCAAACCATTGGCGAGAAGCCTGCTTAAGACCATAAAGTGACTTGTGAAGGCGACACACAAGATTCTCCCCCTGTCGCCGAAGACCAGGAGGAGGAGACATATAGATTTCTTCATGTAAGTCACCATGTAAGAAAGCATTATTAACATCAAGCTGATGAAGAGACCAAGACTGACTAGCAGCAAGAGCAAGAAGACAACGCACCGTAATCATCTTAGCAGTAGGAGAAAAAGTGTCATGATAATCAATACCTTCAGCCTGAGTGAAGCCTTTAGCAACCAAACGAGCTTTGTAGCGGTCAATAGAGCCGTCAGAATTGTGCTTGAGTTTGTACACCCACTTACAACCAATGGGAATTTTGCCAGGGGGCAAGGAAGTTAAAGTCCAAGTACCATTAGCATGTAAAGCTTGAAGCTCCTCAGTCATAGCACGTTGCCAATTGGGGTCAGTGGCAGCCTCGGCAAAGGAGGAAGGCTCCACAGTCCGACTGACAGAGTTAATGTAAGAAAAATGCCTGGGAGAGTAACGGTGATAAGAGAGAAAATTACAAAGTGGATATCGCGTACCTTGTGTAGAACCGGGTTGCGAAGTCGAAGATGGGTGGGATGGCAGAATCACCTGTGAGCAAACGTAGTCTTTTAAATAGGATGGAGGTTTATGGGCACGGGAAGAGGTGCGGGGAAGGGGAGGAACGGGTAATGGGGCAGCAAGGGAGTCTGTGGGAGGCGTGGAAGGGGAGGAATGTGGAGGAGGGTGAGGCGTCGGGGCAGGAAGGGGTGGGTTATATGTAAAATCCAGAGGGGGTGGGATGGGTAGGGTAGGCGAAGAGGATGGGATATGAGGGTGAGAAACGGCATAAGGGAAAGTAGTTTCGTGAAAGATGACGTCTCGACTAGTGAAAATGCGGTGATTGTCAAGATCGTAAAGGGTATAAGCCTTTTGTCCATGAGGATAACCGAGAAAAATGCAACGATGAGCGCGAGGGGAAAATTTGGTGGTGGGAGTGACAGAGGTGGCATATGCCAGACAACCAAAGACGCGGAAGTGGTCATAAGATGGGGTTTTCAAAAAGAGAACCTGAAATGGGGATTTATGATGGAGAAGACGGGTAGGGAGACGATTGATGAGATAAGTAGCGGTAAGAACACATTCCCCCCAAAACTTGATAGGAAGATGGGATTGAAAACGAAGGGCGCGAGCGATTTCAAGAAGATGACGATGTTTTCTTTCAACAACGCCATTTTGTTGGGGGGTATAAACACAAGAAGTTTGTAAAAGCACCCCATGATCAGAGAAAAAACTACGAAGAGATAAAAATTCACCACCATTATCAGTACAAATGCATTGGATGGTAGTGCAGAATTGGGTAGTGACATAAGCAAAAAAATCCTTAATTAATTGTTGAGTGTCGGATTTATGTTTCATGAGGAAGACCCACGTAAAGCGAGAAAAATCATCCACAATGGTTAAGAAATAATGAGCACCAGAAAGAGAAGATTGACGATTCGGGCCCCAAATATCACAATGAATTAAAGCAAAAGGGAAAGTTGATGAAATTGAACTCAAAAGAAAAGGTTGACGAGTTTGTTTTGCCAACGGACAAACATCACAAATATGACTAGAATCAAAAGTACAATTAAGAGAGCTAGATGCTAAAGCTTGCAAACGAGTGGAGGAGGGGTGACCTAGACGCCTATGCCAGAGGGAGGAGGGGATGGTAATGATGTTGCAGAGAGGTTGACGGGTGGGGAGAGAAGAGGTAAGGGCCACAAGGTAATACAGATCGCCACGTCGCTTACCCACACCAATCATCGCCTTCGAAACCAAGTCCTGCAAAACACACCAAGAAGGAAAGAAGGTTATGGAACACGATAATCCATCTGTAAGTTTACTAACCGATAAAAGGTCCACTCGGAAATTAGGGACACATAAAACATCCTTCAAAGTAACTGATGAATTTAAAGGAAGAGTGCTGGTAAAAGTAATGGGAGCGGAAGCACCTCTAGGCAAAGAAACAGGCGGCAAATGTGAAGGAGAACGATTAACCAAACATGAAGCGGAAGAAGTAATATGATCCGTAGCACCACTGTCAAGAATCCATTGACCATGATGAGAGGTGACAGGTAACAAACCTTGGGCAAAATCAGTAGTGAGCACGGCATTGGCCTGAGGAGAGGTGGTGGTGTCACGTAGAGCAGCTAGAACACGGGAGTGCTGCTCGGCAGAGAGGTCAGGCATGGCAAGCTGCAAGTCATGCAAAGTGGGCTGGGCCCCGTGCACTTGGTGGGTCGCTGGAGTAGAAGAGGAGGCGAAGGCCTGGGTGCCTTGCACGTGATGGGCCTGGGTGAAATTATGGGGCCGAGAAACAGAAAACCGTGGCTGCCGGGGAGGACTGGAAGGTGCATGGCTGCGGGAAGAACTGGAAGCAGTGGCACGGCGCGGTGGTCGCCACGGTTGGCCATGGAGGGGATGGTCAACGGGATAGCCATGAAGTTTATGGCAGGTGTCTCGGGTATGATAATCAAAATTGCAGTAGGTGCAGTGGAGGGGAGGACGAGCAGAGGAGGGACGGGACGGGCCACGAACAGCCATGGCAGCAGGTTGATCGACAGAGCGGAGGATGCCCAGGGAGCGTTGTTTTTCAGCTTGAGACACCGAGGAACAGGCCTGACGAACAGTGGGAAGGGGATTCATTAAAAGAATCTGGTCACGAACAGCAGCAAAGGATTCGTTGAGGCCCATTAAAAATTGCATGAGTTGTTGACGGTCATGCTTGGCGTTGCAAGAGCACGTGCAACCATCATTATAAGAAGCAAGCTCATCCCAGAGAGCTTTCAGGCGAGTAAAATAGGCGGAGATAGAAGAAGAACCTTGAGAAATTGTAGCAAGTTCCCGGTTGAGTTGGAAGATGCGTGGAGCATTACTCTGAGAGAAGCGTTCGCGAAGATCATCCCATACAGCTTAGACAGAGGTGGAAAAAAGCACAGATTCTTGAAGGTCAGGTTCCAAGGAATGCAGAAGCCAAGAGAGAATCATGTCATTGCAACGACGCCAAGCCGCGTGAGCATCAGAGTCGTCGGAGGAAGAAGGTTCTTGGATATCGCCAGTGATGAAACCAAGTTTATTCTTGGCACTCAAGGAAAGCTGCATGCCACGGGCCCAGGATGTGTAGTTATCACCATTCAACTTCTTGGATACAAGGACAAGATTCGGGTGGTCGGAATGATGAAAGGAAAAAACACCATCGGAAGAAGAAGAGTCAGCCATGGGAACGGCAGAGAAAGCTACCGAAAAAAAAAAAATTAGGGCTAGGGTTATAAACCTGCTCTGTATACCATGTAGAAAAAGGTATGTAGGCTAAAAAATATATTTGTTATTGATACGTGAATGTGGAGAAATGGAAGAGAAATGGAAGAGAATGCTTTTTTTCTCATTGTGTTTCTCTACAAGATTACAAGGATATATATACATGATACAAGTGTGTAGGTAGGACAAGGTAGCCGTCCTAGTGTGTAGGTAGGACGGCTGTAGAGGACAAGGTAGCCGTCCTAGTGTGTAGGTAGGACAAGGTAAGACGGCTTGACGGCTGTAGGACGGCTAGTGTGTAGGTAGGACAAGGTAGGACGGCTTGACGGCTGTAGGACGGCTTATTCTTCCAATAATAATATTATATACAATTACACAAGGACTCCAACCATATTCCTTATTTGTCTAAGAGGTATTAGTGAATTACTATTGGTAATTAGACGTCGGATGCACGGACACGATTCTGACGTGGATGGATGATGAGAGTCCTTATATACACTAACCTGGCTTTCACTATTAATAATGGGATCTGAAATCAGCCCCCCTCCTTCCTCAAGTCCGATGAATTGAAAGACTCCGCTTGTGTAAATAGTGAATTATCCTGTAGACAGGGCATTCGGGCAGCATTCCGAATTCAAAACCCTGATGAAAACATGATATTCCTTGAGTGAGGAAAGCTGCTAGGCTGACCATTGCACTTGGTGTATCTAATTAGCTGTATATATTTGTATATTTGTATATATTAGAAAGAAGGAAGAGAACTGTAGGTTAAGCTGAGCGTAGTTGACAGAAGAGAGTGAGCACACACAGGCAGCAATTGTATAAAATCATACCTTTGGGCGGTGCGTGCTCACCTCTCTCTCTGTCAGCTGCTATCTGCGCGCTCGCTGGCATTATTTCACCACTTAATTTTGATCGTCAACGTTCAAAATCTTAATTTCTCATCAACGCCCCTTCTCCTCCCGCAAAGGAATAGGAAATTAAACCAGGCCAGTCCCAGGCCCCGCCCGTTCTGCTCTCCCAATTCTCCTTCCTTCCAGGTGTTTAAAATCAAGACATGTGACTTGATGATTGAGGTTTTGGGTTTGTCATTGTTTTTATTATCCTTATCTTACTCGGTAACAGGTGTCCTTCAGTTTATGATTTGACCGACGTAGCATACCATACGTGGCTCACTGCACTTCACAATCACAAGGGAATGAAAATACAAGATAAGTTATTTTAATGTATTTAATTTTTTCCGTTTTATTAATTTTTTTTGAATTTAAAATTGTAAAGAATGACTTTAGTTGTAAGCGTGGTCTTTTGATATACTGTCCTGACCTTCAAATGGGTTGAAGAGGACGATTTGGGGCTCTGATGTTTCTTCAAGGTACGCCTTCTTATTCTTATCTTACTGTTCAAATTTTCATGGAAATTCCCGCAATTATTCTTTTTCTTTTTTTTTATATATAATTATTTTATGAAAACCCTCCGAACCCCTCTTCTATTTTCATGGAAACTACCACAATTATTCTTTTATTTATTTATTATGAAAACCCTCTTCTTCTTCTTCTTCTTCTTCTTCTTCATGCAAGTTTATTTCTCTGTGCATGTCATATAAAAACTGTAAATTATTACACAAATATACATTCAGCTCTTCTCCCCAAATCGGCTGATAAAAGAAAACATAAACCCTAAGGTCAGAGCTCTGCTAAATATGGACACATTTTACTCTCTTCCCATCTGGCCAGATCTCAGCTTTTTTTGTGTCATAAGTGAGATTCTTAAACCAAAATTCCTTTTCAGAAAGAAAAAAAAAGAAAGAAAAGAAAAAGGGAAAGGTGTCCTGTTATTGAAGCAAATATAATTTTAGTTTATATTGTTCTTTTCTTATGTTTAATTTACTGGTCGTTGCCTTTTAATTATATTTGGTAGGCAGTACAAGTGTAGTACTTCTTGATGTCTAGGCGTCAGTGAGCGGCAGCAGATTCTGCTTCCATTAATTTGGCGCATGTTTAATCACCAAGGTACGTTTCAGTTGTCATCTCCTTGATTGTACTCCAGTTATCGATTTCTTTTCTGTTTCATACTGTTTTTACATATGCTCAAATTTTTAATCTGGATATTTTGTTTTGGGGGAGAAATACTCATTATCGTCATGCTTTCGGGGTAACTTAAAATATGTTGGTTTAGTTTGTGGAATGGGTTAGGTCAATTATTAGTTGATGATAATGAACTTGAGTCATGGAAAATGGATTTAAGAACTAATTACAAAGTGGTAAGCATTACACCAGATGCCCTCTTTCGAGGACGGGTTTGAAGAACATTACATGGCTAATCCGTTTTCCATGTGAGTTTGAAGTTTCAAACAGATTATGATTAAAGTTGACCTACCCCAAGGCCTGATAGGATACTAGAAATGGTTATCCAAATTGGAGTGTGTGAGTAAATTGTAGTAGCTCAAGGGTCCCTTATTAGATGTTGGACACTTGTCGTCAGATTAGAAGGTTAGTTGTTGTTGTTGTTAATTGGTTAGAAACTTAGCTTGTAAGTCTGAACAATATATATGTACCAGACTAATTGTGCGAAGCAGGTTGTTATTGAAAAATATATGGTTGTTGATTTCAATCACAGAGTTCCTGTAACATATGAAGGTTTGAACGAGGTTCATATTAAGGCCAATTCCAGGTTTGAGCACAAAATAACAAATTCATAAATTTTGGAACAAATGGTAGGTCATCTACGATGGAAGATTTATATTCCTGACATATTTTTATATTTGAGTCCAAAAATAGTGGTGGGTTTGAGTGTTTGGTTTTCTCTTCCTATGCATATTGTTAAGATTTGGTCTATGCCTAGGAATAGAAAACATTGGAGTCAAACCAATATTCAGTTTTAACAAATAAGGTATGTGCATTGGAAGGGAAAACCTTAATGTCAAAACTCTCAATGTGAGTTTTAACAATTTTGGTATGTGTATTAGAGATGGTTGGGGTCAAAACTCATCTTATTTTTCTTCGTCTAATAGCATTTTTTCTTGTTGGCATGGGATCCACCATAGGCTCCGATTTCTTGTCTCATATTAGCTGGAAACTTGTATATAATTCCTAAGTATCTGGTGAATTGGAGATGTTTTGATTCATATGTAGACTCAAATACGAGAATCGAGTCCAAATTCTCTAGTGCGTAGGAGATGGTCCAAGTCTTCTGTGCATTGGTGAGTCTTTCTCTTTTTAAGACTCAACTATGAGTCTAAATTTTCCGGGCATTTACGTTGTCCTAGCCAATTGGCCTAACCCACATATTCTGTTTGGACATAAGTAAATGGCTTAATTAGCTTTAGTCTAAAATAAATGGCTTGAATATGCCTTGGAAAATCCTTTTGATTGAACTCCCCGGTTGAGCTTCTTTACCTTGTTTATCAAAATTTTCTAGACTAATTTATGCACTAGTTAAAATATTGTGTTTTTTCGTCTTGAGAATTAATGTTCTTATATTACAATTTGGACTTGTGTGTAACTCTTAATATATGTTCGGATTTTTCTGTTATGTTCTCCAGACTTATGTTAGTAGCCCTTTCAGATATCTTTGTCTTAATTTGTTTCCTATTTTTATTCATCTCTATTTTAATATGGTATTTGAGTAGGTTTGGTCTTGCTATTCTGTAATATTTCTATCCATACACACTGTTCTTAATTACATGTTTCTCTCACTTTGTAGCGAAGGTTTGATCCTCCTTTTTTCTGGTACTTGGTGGGTTTTGTTGCTTCCTAGAATCTTAGTATTGGAAGTGACATATTCCAAGGTTTTTTTCTCTGCCAATCCTAATATCATTATATTCATGGCTTCAATTTCATTGCCAATTTCTCTTTTATTATGTGCTTGAGAGAATCTTTACTGTGGTTTCATTTGTTTGAATTAATTACTGTTTTTACATATGTATTGTTCTTTAAATTTTCTTTGTGGATATTTTGTTGTAAGACAAAATATCATTAGTTATGTCCATACTTCTGCATTAGTCCATAATTCTGCATTAGTCGCATAAGTTGGTTTAGTTTCTACGACGGGTTAGATCAATTACTAGTTGGTGATGATGAACTTTTGGTTTCTTCTTTATTTCATGGCAATGAGAAGCTTATAATGAACTCGAGTCATGGAGATGTATTTATAAATTGATTACATATTAGTAAGCATCATATGGCTCAAGACTTGTGTTTTGGAGTTTTTAGAATGATTGCACTTCACCTTGCTCAAGGCTTCTCCATTTGAGAACCACCCAAATGTCATGAAATGAAAAATCTTCCCAAATTGGTTCTCTAACTATTTGGTCTTGGTGGGCATAATCAAATGGCTTAAATTTTCTGAGATCTGAAATAAATGGCTTGTGTCTCTGGAATATGATTTTAAGTTTCCCAAGCTTGGATATTCATCAGTCATTACCTTGTTTAGTTCATGGAATTGTATGAATTGTCAGAGATCTTTATGCACCGGTTAAAGTATATTTTTTTATTCATATTACAATGGGGTTTGTGTTGAATTCAGGCTTGTGTGTAACTCCTAATATTAGTTTGTTTCCTATTTTCACTCATTGATCTCCTACATATTTAAATTTTAACATGGTATTTGAGTATATTTGAACTTTGGTTTTCTATTATATTTCTACCTTTGCACACTGTTTTAGCTGTATGCGTCCATCGCTTTCTAAGACCTAATTATTTCTAACGAAGTGTTGATTCTCCTTCTCTCCATGGTTTTACGTTATTCTTGCATAATTCTCAACTTGAGGGTCTTTATTGCTTCCTAGAATCTTGGTATTTTGAAGTAGCAAATTCCATGTTAACCATATAGGTATTTAATGTTCATTGTTTTATTTTTATTGCCATTTCTCTTTTATGCTGTGCCTAAGAAAGTCTTTAGGGCTGTTGATTATTCCTGAAATAATTAATTTCTTGCGTACTTCCCTTGTGCATGGAATACAGAAGTGAGTTTTTGCTACAACTAGAACTTAAAGTTGGCTGCTACTTCTTTCGTGTGGTTCTGTATTCTTTGTTAATCTCCTTCTATTCATTTAACTCATTTTCGTTATATTTTAATAAATTTTACATTGTTTAATCATGATCATTGACTAGACATCACAACATGAACATTTGTTTTGAAGGGGGCTGTTTAAGCTCTTCAGATGAGTTGCATTATTTCCCATTGATGTTATCCAAGTTCCTGAAGAGGCTTTTGGGTTTAATGATTAGAACAGTTGATAAACTAGGACGATAATGAAATACATAAACAATTGCCGTTAAGGTGTACTAAAAACTAAATTGGTTCCATGGTCAGCAGGTGCAACATAAAGAAGTGGATATTTCTTGTTACTTACCAAAGTCCTGTTTTATGTGCTCTTAAAAAGGGTCAGTTTGGTGGCCTTGGTGCACTTCGCCACCTTTCAACCTTGAACACCATGATGAAATTTTTTGTTCTCTGGACGGGGTGGGAACGTCCCATTCATCTTTGGGTGTAGCAGTCTAAACTGTGATCGTATGACACAAATGTTAATGGTGTGTGGAACCTCATCGTCGTCTTCTTTTGATGTTATTGGCTGTTTTAAGAGTAAACTGCCGATTTCCCCCTTGAACTTTCACTTAGCTTTTGGTTTCTCCCTAAAATTTTCAATTGGAAAATTAGGGACTCAAACTAATTTGTTGGCCTATTTCCCCCTGTTGTTAGTTTTTCATTCATTCCATCCAAATTTATGTTTCATGGAAGTTTGTGCACAACATGTGAGGGTAGTTCAGTCGCTTTGTTCTTTAAAAGAATTGAAATCCCTAGATTTATAAAATGTTGACTTGTGCAGATTTGTGATTTTATAGTTTGTGTCTGCAGATCTAGTGAAGTGACGTTTTTGTCCTCAAATGAGAGTCATGTGGTGTGCACATGATTAGAGTTAACATTAATGTGGATGCAGTCTATGTAAAAACCACTGGTAGGGGGTGGGGAGGAATCGGGTAAAAGAAATAGTTTAATTCCTTGATTTTCTAATTAAAATGTTGAGGGTGAAATCGAAAGTTAAGTGAAGGGTCAAGGGGAGATTCGGTAGTTTACTCATTTTTTAATTAGAAGTTGATATCATTTTGTGTTGGTTTCACATACGGTTAGAATGTATGGGCAGTCTTAATCCTTCGATGTTATGTATGTATACGTCATTTAAATATGGTCGTGTCCTATAGTTTATTGTGTCTCTCCCATCTGTCTCTAGTTTTTTGTATTTGTTCTGACGTATGAACTTCCCGTATTATTTGATTTTCGTGCAAACTGTCACGAAATGCCCTGTGGTATGGAATGAAGGGTTGAGAAGGTTTGCAGAAGCGCAATACCAGGATTCACTGTCATCACTTCAAAGTTCAAAGGAAGATCGGCGGGCGACAGAATGCCCTGATAATCCTAGCTAGTGACCTAAACTGTTTGGCTTGGCATTATCAAACTCTATGATAAAGAGTATTTGCTGCACAGAAGATTTCGAGTGGAAACCACCATCGAAACTTTCCATGTTCAAACAGTCGAACGGAAACTACAGTGGGACATGTAACACTTCGATAAATTGTGTGCAAGAGATAGTATATCACCTTATGCTCATTCTACATGAGTACATGATTATAGTTAATAAGTATGAATCAAAAGTTAATTGTGCTACTGAATTGTTTTACTCTCTTTTTGAATGTTCGGTAGTCGGGTGCTGAACTCTTTATGGAATACGGGTAGGTATCTAATCTGATGCTTAATTTGGCCGCTGGAGCTCTAATGAGTTGAAGAGAATACCCCAACCACTATAACAATCTACCGACTGCGGGTTTATTAACCTATTTCGTCATGTGTTTGTTGTAATGTTAAAAGTTTAATAAAGTTTAGATAAAAAATTTCTGTCAAGAACCAACTATTTTTTTATAGGGCATTTTAACGAAAAACTTCCGATACTGTTCATTTTAACGAAAAATTCACATTTTTACATTAAAAAATCAATTCCGGTATTATTCATTTTACCTTTTATTTTGTAATTATCATTAAAACTTAAAGTTTTTAAATTATTTCAATTGAGAAAACAACACAATAAGAAAGCCAGGCCAGGCAGCATGTGCATATTCATGACCAGATCATCATATCAATGGTCCAACATAAACCCTAAGTACAACATCCGATGGCTGAAACAGGTAATGCAACAGCAAGTGTCAAATTACAGAAAGAGGTCAATTGGACTTTTGTTGAAGGGTACGCTGCCATCTAAGTACAACATGAAATGTTACTGTTTTAGTGCACTTGTTTGAGTTGGTACAATTACTATTCACAATATATTTTTATAGATTTACAATTAAATGAAATTCAACGCCAAATATTAACTACAGTGCTGAGAAATACTATTTATGGTTGAATATACTTTGTTGATCTTATCATCCACGTGAATTAACGGCTTAGATTTTCACTAAGACATTCTCATTCATTCTACATGCCACTCGTAGAGGATGAGAACGTGAGCGTGCATAATTGAACCACATAATTGCTAGCCCATTGTTAGGCTAGGTTCACCCCCTCCCTATGTATATGATATCGTTGTTTAGAAGAAAAAAACATCACTTTCTATTTTTGGCTATTTGATTGAATAAATTAAATGGAATTAACGGACAAAATTAAACAAATATGTGAAGAAGCTCAGAAAAGCATGATTATTTTCCCTTTTGCCTATCAATTGTCTAATATCATTTCCGGGAGCATTCAATTTTGGATTTGGGCCTTCATGAAGCACATATGGTGGATATGGGCCTATTGGCAGGAGGTTAGAATTAGGCCGATATGCCCGATAATTAGTTCGTTGTCAAAGTTCAAGGGCCTGATAAAGTCCAACAACAATGCTGTGTAATTATTATTTTTTTATAATTCTTTTATTATTAAAGAGGAGGGGAACGGTTTCGAATTATTCCAATAATTTAGGAAGGAAGAGTTTTGAACCCTAGATGCATGGATTGAGAAACTCAACATTCTATCCATTAGAATATTGGATTTCATGCGTATGCTTTATGTACTTAGTTCATGCATGATTCCGTGCAATGGAAGAGTTTTGAACCCTAGACACATGGATGAGAAACTCAACATTTTATCCATTAGGATATTGGATTTCATGCACATGCTTTATGTACTTAGTGCATGCATGATTGCGTGCAATGTTTAATCTTTGTTTGTTGTTTATATTTGATTTATTTTATATGATGTTCTGAAATAAAAAGATAGTGTGTGAGATACTAATAAGAAAGTGTGTGAAAATCAGATTCCTTTGATTTCTTCGAAAATACGAGTCCAACCGTCCGTGTATGTGATAATTAGAATTCATAACCTTTTTATTTGTCTCAATATAATTACAGAATGTTTGGTTTAATTACCTCTACTACTGTTTCAGAAACGTATTTGGCCCCACAAAGTATTCTTCTTCAAAGGATTTTTTTATGGGGTGTCAGTTATTCTTCAACAGTTAATTTACATCTCAAATTATATATTTTATCAAGGCAAATGAGTTTTATGAGACTTTATGTTTTTAGATTAATTAGGAACTTCCCTCATGAATACTGAAAACCGTGAGCCCATCTCTGGAGAGAAGGAAACATCACTGGTAATCTACTCTCTGGTCCCCCAAACAGAAAAAGATCATGTAATTTTTCATTGCAGATAGCGAAGCATGCATAGACACACTGACATATGTATCTAAATGACAAAAATCCTGAGTCATATTTTTTATCTTGTGTTGAATAATCTTGATTCGTGATCATGATATAAAGGCAAATCGCTAGCTAAGGCATATGAAGCGATATTTGTTGTTTTTTATACCGACATTAACATTGACACATGCATGCATGATGTAACTGATTAACGGATCGACCAAGCTCAAGATCGTATGCAAGGTTTTCCAACACGGAACAATTGGGTCCTGACTTTACATCATGTTTCTGAGGGGTCTAGGCTCAGTATTGCACGGTGAAACTAGGGTTTGATACCAGTTCTTGACAGCACATAAGCAAAACTTGCGCCTTCAAGAGTTTGTAAGAGAAGCGTCCTCAAGAGCCCTTAACCAACCCAACAAACGTTATTCTTCCAATGCAGGACAATCAACCGGGTCCTCTAACAATAAAAAAATTAGGCATTAACTCGTCTACAGTTAGAGACAATTGTGTCGGCTAACTATAGATCGCCTAACAGATTAACCCAGTTTCAAGATGAGTTAAGTTTCAGATGTGGAATAATTGGGTGTCCTACTATTCCACCGCGCTTCCTTGGAGTCTAGGCTTACTTGTGTGGTGAAACTACGGTTTGGTAGCAATAGTTAAAAGCGCATCGGCAGAATTTACTCCTAAAACAGTTTGTAAGGAAATAGTGCCCAACAGCTTTTAAAACAAGCTAAATGCGCAACTACTTCTTAGGACAATGACAACTCTGTCCAAGCGAATCAACCAAAGGGGCAAAACCCTAGCTAATGGCAGGGATAAGGATGGAATATGGTGTATATATATATAAAAACAGAACTACAGAAGTAGGGAAGATAACTGTTATTCCAGCTCATACGTTTGCAACCGCACAACAAGGCCAATAACCTAATTAACCTCTAATACATACACTATAAAGAGTCTATTAGTTAATCATGAATCAGTGCCTTGTTTATTACAGTAATCAAACAACGTTGCTTTCGTAATTAGTCGTAATCAAACAGCCGCCCCCACATGTTTAACTATTATAAGTATTGTTTAACTTGTAGTGTGCATTGGCAGATATTCACCACAGAAGGATTATCATTCAAGTGCTGACTCTTGAGTTTTCAGGTGAAGGAGAAGGATGTTCTCCCTAATTATGGAATTTAATATCAAAGAAACATAATTACAAGATGCTTATATAATAATTTATTTTTTTCGGCAAATGGTGCTTATATAATAATTCGCATGGGTCGGTGTTTGATTATAGTCAACCATTCTGTATTATTGTAATTAAACTTGAATTAATAAGATACCAATTGGCACTCCAATCAGTGATGGGTGATTATGGTTTTAGTGAACAAAAGAATGATGGCGGAAGTCACCGTAGAGTCACATACTACATGTGTGACAAAAGAAAACCTAAACCCGAAAATATTCTTTTGATACAACGAGACTGAATGTGAAGACTTGGTCACACAAAAGATCGGCTCTATATAATGATGTGGAAAAATTATCATTTATGAAAGTCAAACTTAAAATCTCTCATTTATAAAAACGATAAATACCACCAAAACTATAACATTAGTAGCTAAATATGAAGATGTTGTATTTTCTAAGTGCGTTGTTCCTAATTAAACATATTTTAATTATTGCAAAACAACAAGAAAAAAAATGGAAATGATGTCTAATGAAAGGTGGACGAGGCAAATTTCAAAGGGTAATGGAATTGCAAACCCATGTGGCTTCTGCCTCTTTGAATCTTGTGAATCAAAATTTGATATTCTGTACTCTGTCTTACTAAGGTAGTCCCACTAGCTGCACGACACGGCGAGGGCCTAGCGTGACCAGTGGCGTCCTAAATGTAGGTAAGTTTCAAGACTCTCAACCAATCAGTTTTAGGGGTTTCTTTCCATTGTTTTGCACATTGAGGACAAATCAAGGCCACACAAAAGCTTAAGAACCTCCCCTTGTTTCATACATGGAGATAGCACAAATTATGGGACAGTAGATATGTCAAAGGCCTTATTGTGTTGGGCAATCAATCAATTTTAGTTCCTAAGATAAGCAGTTTTGCACCCATAATTGAATGGACCACAAACTGAAACAAGGCAAGTGTCAAGGACAACGTTTTGTTATATCAACTATCAAACAACAGTACAGCACCCGATTTTAGATTAACAAAGGGGTATTAAAAGAAAAGAAAGTAATTGTAGCGGAAAATGATTTCTGCATACTCATTTCTTTCCTTATGATTTGTTCTTTAATTTACCTTGAATTTGTTCAGTCTAAATGATCAAAATAAATAGGAGTGTTAGTGAATTAAATGCGTGCATACAAAACACCTACCTTCTTATATTTGAGTCCGACGGTGAAGGTAGTTTTGAGTTTTCTCAAATATATACACGTTTTAAACAATTATGCATGTGCGTTGTATAGATGGCCTAAAAGATAAGATATTGTAATGAAACCTAAATATAAATTTCGATTTTACATGAAACCTGTATGTGAACCGATATTGTGGAGAACACAAGTCTAAGATTTGATACCAATATAACTTTTGAGTCTGAATTTTTCGACACTTTGAAATGAAGTGATGATAACATTTGGAAAGGTTCAGCGGAAAATCAAGAACAATAATTGAGCACATGGTTGATGAGAAAAAGATAACGATTGGATAACCAATCAGACGATAATCAATCCCCACATATCTTTCAAAATTTGCTCTATACAAATACATCAAATGACGAAAACATTAATTGGATTTCATGATTAATCATCCATCTTTCGTACCCAAATTTGCCACCGGAGGGAGAGGGAGGGATGAGTAATGCTTGCTCGCATGTAAAGCAAATAGAGCACAACAAACACAAGACATCTGGCAACTTTAGTTGACCCATCATTTGTGATGCGATAGATGAGAAAAGTAGAAAACAATGACAAAGATTTCAAGTCATCACCTGGCTTAGCAAATTATCACTCTACCTAAACACACAAATAAGATAAGCACGGGACCAATGGATCACGCGAAGACCTGTACTGTGACATCCCACATTGTCCAAGGGAGTGATCCTTAATTGTATATTCTCATCCCTACCTAGCACGAGGCCTTTTGGGAGCTCACTGGCTTCGGGTTCCATAGGAACTCCGAAGTTAAGCGAGAAGGAGGCTAGAGTAATCCCATGATGGGTGACCCACTGGGAAGTTGCTCGTGAGTTCCCAAAAACAAAATCGTGAGGAAATAGTAAACCCAAAGCGGACAATATCGTGCTATGGTGGTGGAGTGGGCCTGGGAAGTGGTCCCGCCCGGGACGGGATGTGACATGTACACTTGTATTTTGTTGGACAAGTTCAACTCCCACAAATACAAAAACAACGTGTATTTTATTGCACACAAATACAAAAACAACGCATATTTTGTTGTGAGTTCGTTGTTAAGTGCCTATTTGAGACTGCTCTTGTATAAAACAATAGGTTTTTTAGCCTTTAATCAATGAAAACGGTACTAATTAGCTATATATCAATGACCAATTTTTATTTTGAACTTAATCAATGCAATTTTTCATTAATTAGGTCCATATTAATACATATTAAAAAAATGAAACTTTATTTGGTGCTCATATGCTCTGTGTATGTAGATGTCCCTCTGCAAATGAGAATTTATAAGAGCTTTGAGACTTTAGAGCGTAATTGAACAAAAATATACGAAAATGAAAAAAGATAGAAATTTTACTGAAAATTATGAGTTCAAACCACAACCTGATTTGAACCAAACCACTCGATCGAGTTCAAACAACCACCACGCATACAACCATTCAAATCCTAAAAACTTTAATACAAATATCCACCCAAGAACCAAACCGCTTGATCGAATTCAGATCCTTTATACTAATTTGCAAAGGTTATTGTTATTTTTTCTTAATAATTAACGACACTTAAAAAAGACAGAAAATTTATTGAAAATTCGAAGAATTGAGAAAAAAATAAAATGGTATGAAGTGTAGATGGCGTGTGAGTGCAGTGTTTGAATCAAAATGTGAAAAATATAACGAGAAAACAGACAATGTAATGCATTACAGTGTCTGAATCCAAATGTAAAAATGAAACAAGAAAATGCACATTGCATTACAGTGTCTGAATCCAAATGTAAATGAGTCGCGCGGGGTGTGAAGTGTATGAGGTGAATGAGTAATGGAAAAAAACAAAACCAGAAAAAGAAGTTTCTGAATTCAAATATAAAAAACAAAATCAGGCATTGAGTATCACAATACATGAGTGAACTCTTTATAATTAACATAAATATTGTTAACTATGTTGCTAATATTTTAACTTTTATTGATCTAATTCAAAATCACCCCCAACTATGCTCGTAAACACTTTTACTAATTATAAAGGGAAGTGTTATTGGCATTCCAAAAATCTTATTCTGCTCTCCTCACAAGTGTATTTTTCTTTCCAAATATAGAAAGTATAGAGTGTAGAATGAGATTTTTGTGCCAATAACAATTTTCATTATAAATATGTTAGAACTTTTATTATAAATCAAGTGCTTCTTTAGGAGTTCAATTTTTTGAAGAACAAGACTTGGCTGCTGAAGAATCAGCAGCCCGTCCTGCTGAGAGCCAATCACAGCTGAACATGTGTTCAAGTTATTATTTTTTTAATCACAACTTGAACACGTATCGCACAGTGATAGGCCTTCAGCAGGAAGGACTGCTGATTCTTTCAGAATTAAATCCTTTTTTGAATATGCTCCTGCCATGACCTGAAAAGCACTTCTAGAATCGAGAAGCACTTTTAAATGTTTATTGTAAACATAATTAAAAGTAATTGTGATAGTCACCCAGATCAAAATTAATTGAGTCAAACTTATGTACAAGGTTAGCAACCCATTGTAAAATTACTTCGTATATATTCACATTTCTAAAAAATTAAATTAATAAATAAAAGGAAAAGCTTATGTGACGTCTTCACACAAATTCACAGTTTCACTTATCACCGCACAAAAGACAGAGAATCAGAAAAAACAGATAAAAACGACAGCAAGGGACATCATGCGACGGCTTTTAAGCAGTGGCTACAAGCTCGGGCCCAGTTTCCAGTTCCACCTTAATTAATCGAAACAACACTAACAATTAACAACACTAATCACGATTAAACCGACACTAATCACGATTAAACCGACACTAATCACGATCTTAATCTTAATCGATCAAGCCGCCGTAGAATTCTCGACGGGGGATGTCCACACGATGTCCTTGAGCGCTGGCCGCAGCTCCTTGCTGCAGAACTGGTTGTACTCCAACGTATCACCATTGTCCTTCTTCACCTCCACCACTAGTAACGACGGCGTCATGGCGAATATCTCCGCCGCTATCGCCAGCTTCCCCTTCCGCCCGCTCTCCTGCCCCTGCAACCTCACCATCGAGTCGCTCTTCTTTATCCTGAACTTCCCCGCCGCCGCCACCTCCTCCAGCTTCGAAATCACGCTGCTTGCCGGCCGCGTCGTTGCGAACCGCAGCTCTTCCCTCTCCTCCCGCTTCTTCTCCTCGAACAGCGGCGACAAATCGAACCCCTCCGACAGCGAGATTATGTGAAACGCGTTCAGCGTCTCCGTCTGCTTCGACAGGATCTTCTCGCTCGGCTCGTCGAACTCCTGCTCCTGCTTCGTCCGTACGATCTTAGGAACCGATTTTTTGAACCAGGAGGAGTCCATGACCTTGGAAATGGTGATTCGGGTACTTGGATTCGGGTCGAGAAGCTTTGTCACGAGTCTTCGTGCCTCCGACGATAACCACGGCGGGCATTTGAAATCTCCTCTGTAAATCTTCCGGTACATGGCCACGAGATTGTCGTCTTGAAACGGCAAAAACCCAGCGAGAAGCACGTAAAGGATGACGCCACAAGACCAGAGATCCGCCTTGGCACCATCGTACCCTTTTTTCCCGATGACCTCTGGGGCCACGTACGCCGGCGTGCCGCATGTGGTGTGGAGAAGCCCGTCCTGCTTCAAGTGCTCTGTGAAAGCACTGAGTCCGAAATCGGTTACCTTCAAATTGCCGTCCTCATCGAGGAGGAGGTTCTCCGGCTTCAGATCCCGGTGGTAGACGCCGCGGCTGTGGCAGAAATCGATGGCGGAGATGAGCTGCTGGAAGTACACCCTGGCGACGTCTTCCTTGAGCCGACCCTTGGCGATTTTGGCGAAGAGCTCGCCACCGCGGACCAGATCCATAGCGAAATAGATCTTGGACTTGCTCGCCAAGACCTCGTGGAGCTCGACGATGTTGGGGTGTTTCACCATCCTCATCACCGAGATCTCCCTCTTGACCTGCTCCATCATCCCCACCTTGATCACCTTCTCCTTCCCCACCACCTTCATCGCCACGTTCTTCCCGCTAGGCAGGTGTCGGGCGTGGTAGACCTTGGCGAAAGTGCCGTGACCCAGAAGACGGCCCAGCTCGTACTTGCCGTGCAGCAACGACGAGCCGCCGCTTTCTTTCTGCTCGGCCATTGTTAACTAAAACAAACTTTAAAAAATGCACGAAAGGTGTTTGACAAAAGGCCTCTTTAAGAAAAAAACGTAACCGTTTCGGAAAACAAGAGGGGCGAATGGATCACCCGTCCTCTACGTGTTTCCGGTGGCAATTCCGGCCGCCGATGCAGCGCCTGACACGTACTGAAAGCTCAGGCTTGGGCAGCGAAACTTCTCTCATCTCTCTGCATTCCCTAACCACCTTCAGCTTGCTAAGCCGACTTAAATTTTTAGGGTTTCTGAAAGCACCACCGTTCACGGCGGCTGAACTCTTGGGTTTTGGCCTCTCGCTCTCGCTTTTTTTGTTCTTTTTTCTCCATTCATCTCATGGGCTCCGGTTATATAATGCTCTTTCTATCCGAATTACGATTTTACCCCCTTGTTGGCTTACCGCATACCGCCTGTGCCAGTCGGTTTCAAGCCACTTGTATAGGGTTACGAGTCAAAACTCGCTTGGTTGTTAATTTCTCCACAGCCTGGGGTGAGCAGAGGTGTGTTGTTACGTTTCTATCCTTCTTGTTGCTTTTGCCAATGCTTGGCCCCTTTTTTCTTAGATATATAATCGTATGGGCCACGTGCATTTTTTGGTGATAAGCTTTCCCCGACTAATGTTAGTGATGATACGAGACATGTAACCACCATATGGGATAAGTAGCTGTAATTTCATTTTTATATAAAATTATGACCTTGGTCCCTTCTAATGTTTATTAAGAGCTGGTTTGGTATTGTTGTGCTTTGAAAAAAAATTGTTTCTGCTGTACTGTGAGAATAAGCAGCTGAGAAATAAAGCAGCTGAGTGTTTAGTAAACTTTTTTGTAAAAATGCTTTTGAAAAAAAAAAAAAAAAAAAAAAAAAAAGCAGTATTATAGTTTTTGGTAAACTTTTATGTAAAACATATGTGAAAAAAAGCTGGTTTTTCAAAGCTGAGTTTTGCAGCTTCTTGTTTTTGGCTTTTTTCATCCAAAACTGTGAAAAAAAAAACTGAAGTTGAATGTTTACCAAACACAAAAACAGCTCCCAGCTTTTTTCAGAATCACCTCAGTACCAAACTAGGCCTAAGTTTCATTTTAGTCTCTGTAGTTTGATTAACAGTAATTTTCAAAAGGATAGTTTGATTTTACTTGGTGAAACCAAATTTTAAACCTTTGCAAACTAAATGATGTGTCGCCAATAGGAAATAAGCACATTAATCTACGCTCAAGTAATGATAAGTATGATTTTAGTCCTTGTATTGTTGGTGAACTTCCAGTTGGGTCTCTGTAAACTAGTTTGAATTGAAACAATGTTTCAGTTTGTTGGAAGGATCCACGACGTGAGTTTATCACATCTCAACATATGTAATTCACGAACAATACCAAAACTTTTGACAAAAATTAAGGACATGTTTACTTATAAGGAATAGAAATGAGAATCAGTCTGATTCTTGAGTTCCTTGCGTTTATTAAAACATGGGTAATGCAATCAGCTTATCCCTTAACTATTTTCTACATTTACTTGCATGGAAGAAATTGAAAAACTATAAGTTTTTCATTTATATCCATAGTCAAATAACAAAAATAAAAAATAAAAAATGGGACTGTTGTTTTGATTCTCTTTTCGTACGTCTTCTATTTTTAAGCTTATTGATTCATTCGATTTTTCATTTTTGCTAAGTAAACATATGCACTAAAATGTTATCTCTGGATTCGAGTGAATTTCAAAATTTAATTGGGGAAAATTGATTCTATACGAACTATAGTGAAACTTGGTTACAACTAGAGGGATTAAAATCATAATTTGCATTTTATATTGTTTAAGATGGTAATAAAGTAAAGTTAAAAGAACGAGTGGTGATTACGTGGAGCGTGAGAAGAATATCCTTCCTTCATTCCTTTGGGATGCTTTCAGTTTCACGTATGTCCAAGTCTATTCAAATTTCTTAGGTCAAAATGCATCTCCAGAACCTCCCCGCTCACTGATCGACGCGTGCTCCTAATAATCGGAGGTGGACCCTACGCTATTCTGACTTTGTCAGTTGGTAGAGTAAGTGGTAACTCAGATGAGGACCTCATGCATGGTCTCATCTGATTTAGGATTTGAATCTTGCGAGTATAAATGTTAAATATTTAAGTTTTTCAAATGAAAATATAGTGTAAAACGTATAAATAAATTTTAATTTATTCACAAAAACATTTTATTAAACATTTGATGGATTTGTTATCGTCAATCGAACCATGTTAAGCATATATCAATACATATCAACATTTGCTAAGCAATCTGATGAATATTATTAAAAGTATTTGTCAAGTGTTGTCGACACAGCCTATCAATTGTTATTACGATATGTTAACATGTATTACATTAAACAATTAGTAAATACAAAAAACAACGGTATAAATCACTATGAGAATTTCAAAAACTTTACGAGGTTATTTTCCGGACTCTGAATATTTCTGAGAGCACCTTGGTCTCCTAGTGCATCCGCCCTAGCACGACCTACGACCTAACCTTTCATTTCATCATGTGCCTGCGCTAAAATTCATTATCCAAACCTAGAAATTTGGTTGTCAATCCCTTTGGAACATAACATAATGAGCGAAGGATGACGTGTTTGCCCATCTCAAATTGTTGTCAAATTACTTCGGTTTATGATGTTTGAATTATGTACGTATAAAGTTATAATTCTTGTATTGAATGGTTTATTATTTGATTTCATTAAAAAAAAAAATTATATAGTTTACACCTAATTAAATCATGACACTAATAAAAATGTATTTACCGATTCACAGTTACCTTCATGTGTAATCCGTCAAAAAGTAATTTTACATGAGTGGACGTCATCTCACATCGAAAACTCTATACCTTTTATGATAAAAGAGATTTTTGAATTCCTCAAGCATTGCAACAAGAGAAAACGAAAAAGTGTAAACACTACCATGGTAGATGATATACCATGATAATGTTTATACAATTATCGGTATTTGGACTTTGAAATTTGACTAGGGTCAATTATTTACATTACGAGAAATGACTCTGTCTGCAATTGGCCGCTATAATAAGGTCAAAAAGGTTTATCCTTTTATCTTCAACTTGATCGGGCCTTCATATATGACCATGGATCATGAGAGCCACACAGACTGAGAGACAGAGAGGGATGGTTGTATTGGTGGTGACTTGTAGCCGCAGGCTGAATGCCTGAATCCATAAAAAACACGACCAGATCGAGGACTTGAACCACGAGATACATAGATTGGAAGTTGAACCACTAGATATATAGCTTCTGCATGTATTATTGCATCCATCTGTTACTGTTACTTTATTTGTCCTCAGAACAGCCAACAACTTGCATGTGTATAAAAATGGATTTTCTCACAAATATCTTCGATTTATTTAGTAATATATATAGCACTTTGTTGTTTTTCCAACTCTAATTTAGTAGTAATATTATTTTGATGACAATTAATACATTTTCTGTTGTCTGCCAAAAGATGATAATGTGATACTATTTTACTAAATTAATGGTATAATTAAAATCGTATATTCTTGTTATTATTATTTGTTTATTTTCTTTTTTAGTTATTTGTATGAATAAAAAAATTGACGTTCGTCTTCATTGTGCATTTGTGCTACTTTAAATTTTGTGGCATCTTTTGGTTGGCTGATTTGACAACTCTAGTGGTCCAGCGATGCCAGTTATGAGGACGAAATTATACATATTAGCACTTTTAATTTATTTTAATGAAATATATGAAATCTGATTATGTGGGGCGAATATCAAAGTGACCATGTTCTTATCTTATCAACCTTCCAGAATTGGATCTCATCCGGATTTATTTTGTGAATCATATGAATTTTCATATCTTAGTTATTCATCATGTAATCATACGGTTATAAATTATTTGATTTTTTTAATTTAAAATTAAACATCAATAGTATCTGACGAAAACTAATTACACAATGTACAATGAACGATTAGAATGTGAGAATCCCTATAAAATGAATCTGTAGAGAATCTTCTTCCAAGCACAAAAACAAGTCTTGTTTTAACAACCTTCCAAGCGCAAAGCACTGATATCATCGTGACATGAAATTCATATGCTGCTTCTGTGCAGAAAGTGGCAGTCAATTAAGTTTTCTGTTTCTGCTGAGTCTTGTGTGGTGTGCAAATAGCAGACCGCAGGGTTAAGACGATGAGAAATTGCCAGGAACCACAATTGGAGTTTCTGGGCGGCTGCATGCATGCATGCATGCCTAGGTTTGAACAAATATTAATTGAGTGAGGGTGTGGGGAAGTTGCCGTGACAGAGAAATATCATCTTGCTGATGCGCGCTATTGCTATTTGACGAATATTCCACCCGCCAACTGTTTTGATTTTTTTTTCTCTCTTTTTTTTTTCTTCTCTTAAATACTGAATCTTTTGGCACCCACTGTTTCAAAAGTTGTCTCTCTTAAAAATCGTAGTATACTAATATCGATTTTATATTCCCAACTTGTCAAACATACACTAACTAGTCACTAATCATGGCCTTAATTAATTAGGTCGTGTTAATGATGTTGATAATACGGTTTACCTATAGAATTGAGCAAACATAAACATTTTTTAAAAAGAGAAAAGAAGAAAATGGAGGATGTGGAGGAGTTTTCTCTGGTTCAGGTCACAGGTACCATATATATTGAGTGAATGCCCCACATCAACACTTAATTAACACAAAAAAACAAACATGCTTTCTGCAGCTGTACGCTTGTTTTTCTGGCCGCCCACATGCCCTCTCCATGTCTTTTTCTTTACTTCTTTGAAGAGACGCATAAACCCTAAATATTTCTAGAAATATGAACTGATGTGAAAATTTTGGTATTTATGGTATTTATTTGGTTATCTATTGCAAATTTGAAATTACCATAAGTGACAAGACTCCTTTCATATACATAAATTGATTGATCTGTTCTTGTCTGTTGAATACTGAATAGCTATGGAGATCATCTACATCCGCTTGCAGATGCGGGTGTTTCAGGCCTGCCGGTTCCTAGCACTAATTACTAATTAGTAAATATAAAGGTATATATGCTAAGTCTCTCTTACTTACAAAAGGAGATAACTACTATTAACAAAATATTACAAAGATTAAATAATTGAATATTGATACAGAAATATTTTCTATGTACATAAGCTAAGATAAGATATAACTGCAAAGATCATGATAATTCTTTTTTCTTACCTTTTCTAGATTTTTATTATAAGGTTTAAAAGACAATATATATTCTAAATTAATTTAAGTACGAAAAATTATAACTTATTACAATATAGAGTTTATTCCAATACATAACTAGTCCCAAATTAAGATCGAATTTTTTTATGACTTTAACAAAAATTGTCTAATTATAAAATATTACTGCAAAGAAATTTTACTGTACTTTAATCTATATGTGAGCCATCATGATCATCATCTATATTCTCAGGCTGAAAATAATGGACCACTTTGATTATAGGAATCATTAAGGGGGACAAACAAAAAAACAAAATTTATAGAGCCACAAAATACGATTCAAAGATAAAAGGGGTTATATAAACCAAACTGCAGATAGAGATCAAAACACCACCCTCTTTTTTCCATCAAAATAACATAAAAATACAAAATGTCACCCTCCTTTGCCTTTTTTTTTTTTTTTTTTTTTTTTCAGTAGACAGGCAGTGTTATATATATGCTAATTAACTAGCTAGTCTTGGAAAAGTTTTTTTTATTTTTTATCTTGGTAAATTATTAGTTAGGAATATATAGCTTCGATATCAACTCATAAGATTGTTAAAGAGTACGCTTTAATACACGTTTAATTTGATACCATAATATAAATGTGAGTTTGTTAGTAGTGATGATGATAAGGTAAAATCCAACTAAATAAGTCTTAATAGGTACTCATTAATTACTTAATGAGTTTATTTTCCACCTCTAAATACGATTATAGAAAATTTGGAATTTGCTTATGTACTTTTTATCGTTGATTTTTTGTGAGTGCATATCTCTTACTCTAATATCTCGAGTTCGAATTCTTTCTAGTTTGTAATATTTATACTAAAAAAACCGATCATTTACTTCACGGGAAACTCATGTCAAATTGTGCCCAAGTCTTTGCAAAGTCGGGCATCCGATCATATTTTAATGTGCTAGATTGGATCACCGCAACTTATTAATTAAGACTACAATTTGTTGCGCATGCTTAGATTTGTCAAAAAAGAAACCACTTTAATTATTTTTTAAATATCGAAGAAAGAAAAATTATTTATGGTCTTAAAAAAAAAAAAAAAAAAAATTTCTGATATTTGACTTCAAATTCATCGTATACCTAGTTCGACAAATTAATAATACTCAACGGCAGCATGAAGTACCGGTGAAGGCGAATACCTGCGTACATATGCACGAAATTGGTTCATTTTATATAAATGTACATAATTAATTCATTGATAGTTATGAGAACTAATTAAGTTGAACCTACCAGCTGATGTGATAGCTACTTCAATCCCAAATATTGACTAATTAGTACTAAAGAAGCACAAGCATATTTGATGACTACTAAAGTTGTCCCACGTCAGAAAGTTCAGCAATTTTGTATGTGATTATAAGAAGTTAAGCTACTCTCTTTATTATTACAATTGATTTTAGAATGGAATCTCAACTATTTTCATGATACCGTTTTAGGTTTATTCGCAGGTGAAAGCATACATCTCCCCGTCACATAATAATTGTTGTCTATATGTTTGGTTTGAATGTTGTCACATGTGAGGGAGCTTATGAGAATATGAATTGTTGTTTTATATTTAAAAGTTAAAAAAAAATCTTATAGGTTGTTATAAGAAGTTAGACTACTTTACCAGCTTTATAAAAATTTGTTAAATAAACAGTACCGAAAACTTTTCGTTAAAATTTCCTATAAGAAATGGTACTTGTCGTGGGCAACGGGTTGAGCCACAACCCACAAATCAATTCATTTAGCTCGAGTACATATTTAACAAAACTATTGCCACCCAAGAAAACAAGGAAACCAACCAACCCACCCAGTCCATTGTTATTCAGGTTGAGTTGGGCGGGTTTCACGAGTTATCCATTATACAAGTGTTTTCAACGCCCAAAATATCGTTTCCCAAAATAACCATTTATTTATTTGTTTTTAATCTCGTGATATGATTTTTCTTATATTCAAGAAATATAATATAGGCTGGTGCTGAGGAATCGCATAAAAACTCATAGAGGGGAGAATTTTGTGCTTTGGTTGTAGAAGAAACAGCCAATGAATCATGGCGATGTGGGTCGGTTTAGTTGGGTTATAAAAATTCAAAACCGCATAGAACTTGTGCAGATAACGGGTGGCCGGGTTTTTTTCCCTTCACAACCGATCCAACTCAATCCATTTTAGTTGGGTTGGTCGGGTTGGGCGGTTGATTCGTGAACCTGACCATCCCTAATAAGAATATTAATTAAAGTCATGTGATAAATTGGGATTTGATGCACGAGCCTACTGAGATCGAAGAGCAAATTAAGGATAAAAAAGAAAATGTGCTAGTCGACTCGACACATTAGTCAGCAGCCAGCTACTTACTTTGCTAGTAGAATGAAGGTGTACGTAAATGCAACTGTGCATGCATGCTAATTACCTACAAATACAGTGCCTTTTGATTGATTAATTAATTGATACTTTCTTTGGTCCAATGGTTCTGAAATCTTCGATCATGAAGTTGATTCTTCAATTAGTTGCTTATGGCTTTCTTCCTAAATGCAAGCTGAAGAACCCCACATGCACAACATGCAAGTTTTGGCGTTTGAGTAGTTTTCTCTTAAACAATTTAAAATGCGAGAATGAAGATTTAAACTCGAATAAAGAGAATTTTGATTATTTAAAACTCAAAATAAGTAATAATTACGATAAGAGGTTGAGCAATAAGATGTATGTGTATATAAATATGATTTGTTGAAACATTATTGCAATGATGCAAAAGATATATGCATTATTGCAATAAATAAACGACAATGAACTTATGAAAGTCACAAGATGTGACAATCCTAGCATGAGAGAAATATACATATGGCAAATGAAAGCAAACAAACGACAAAAATCCGAAAATTATTGCTACTATTTTAATTTCATGGACTCCAGATTTGCAGGATTGATGCTAACTACATGTCAGAAGCTCTCACTCTTTCGTTGCAGTTTTATTCAACGCATTCTTTCTGCACATATGTAATACTGAAGATCTCGATCTAGATAAATTACAATAATCAAATCTATTAATTGTTATATGTTAACTTTACACCAAGCATATCCACTAGATTAGCTAAATTCTGTTCCTACGTTTTTTTTAATTCCAGTTTATCTTAATATAGCCACTCTTCCAACACACTAGCTATTTAAATTGGTCCAAACTAGAGAGAAAAATTCAAATTTGAATAAAGAGTAAATTGTAGGAATGGTTCATTAACTTTAACTTAATTGGAGCAATAGCCCCTCAACTAAAAATCCATTACCATTGGTCCCTCAACTCATTAAAATGTATAGTTATGGTCCCTCAACTTAAAATATATTACTATTGGTCTCTCAACTTTAATCCAACTGGAGAAATGGTCCATCAACTTTAACCCAATTGGAGCAATGATCCCTCAACGTTAACTCAATTATAGCAATTGTCCTTCCAACATAACTCATTTTGACAAAATTCTGATGAAATTGACGAAAATGACTATAGCTACACGTTTTGATGAGTTGAGGGACCCCAATTGTAGCAATGGTCCTTCCAACATAACTTATTTTGACAAAATTCTGACGAAGTTGACAAAAATGACCATAGCTACACATTTTGATGGGTTGAGGGACCAATGGTAATGGATTTTTAGTTGAAGGACCAATGGTAATGCATTTTTAGTTGAGGGACTATTGCTACAATTTACACTTGAATACAAAAAAAGAGTAACACTGTTTTAACCAACTTGATTAAACTCTAAATTTATTTACTTTGACTAGCATTGCTCGATACGCATTAAGTTAAGAAATAAACAAATGAAAGTTCAAGTGAAATCGTCAATGTTTTGGGGATCAATTTGGTGATATTAGAATTAGAAGAAGAAGAAAGTAGCATCTTCTGATCTGTTGTTTTTTTTACCCAGTAATTTTTAAATTGAAGTTGCATCACATACGAACTGACACATCTGGATTTGAATGTCTTACCATAATATAATTAACTGGCAGTTAATCAATTATTTATTTATAGTGATTACAGAATAAAAGCTACCATGTGAGATGATAGATCTGTAACCAACAAAAATTTTATTTTAACAAGAAGCGGTAGCATTTCATTAATGAACAAGAACAATTACAAGGGTTGTCACAATGAAAACATTTTTTTAGTGATCAATTCATTGATCTGGAGTAATTTGCACATATAAGCATAAAGAGTAATCTCATAAATGGCTACCATAAGTACCATCGGTACAAATCTGTTACAAATGGCGAACGTACCAGATCTAAACCGAGGCACACACAATGCCATTGCCAAAATCGAAACCACATCACATCAAATTATCGCTGATAAGCAAGGTCGCATAACTTTCTAGGCAAGACATTACTCAATAGTTGCAGTACAAACAACAATCCTACAAAAAACCACTACTTCGAAAATGGAATCCACCGATCAATTATTTCCAAAGTGAGGATTAGGAAACTCTAGCCAAGACCACCGTACCGCATCTAAAGAGATCCCGCCATGGATCTGGCCAAGTAAGGCGGCACCGCCACAAACCGATGGAGTACATAGATCTCTACCTTAGAAATCAAGCCATAGAAGATGAATCCGACCCACCAACAACCAGGAGTCTAATACACTTGGGTTGGGGAAGGAGAGAGAAGTTTCGGGGTGATGGAGTCTAATACCAACCAATTTGTATGAAAAGGAATTAGATAATTATTAACCTGCATATACATTGGTACCTCAGTTTTCCACTGCAACATAAGTGTAAACAAATTGGCTTGACCAATATGCTCTTTCCTGTACATTTTTTACTCGATCTTGAATCTCATTTGTCGTACTTCAAAATTAAATCTATTTAATATCACTGGAATTGAAAAGAGAATCTTATTGACCATTATTGTGTGGACAATAGGACACCGTTAACTTTGCCAAACTAAGTGCCTAGGTTTTAAAATTTTGAGATTAAATATTTATGCTTTTTAGAGTTTTGATTAAATATCTTTCTACAATTTAAGTGCCACATGAATTAGAAGTAGCTTTTTTTTTTATTATTTAAATTACCCAACTTGCCATTATATAAATATACCTTTTAAATTTTTTAGATAATACCTCAAAACTCCAAAAATCTTGTAGATAAATATTGTAGAATTTAATTCCAATAAAAAGTCTTTCAAAATACACATGAATGCGACTTACCATTATATTTAATATACCTTTTAATTTTTTTTTAGATAATATCTCAAAACTCCTAAAATCTTATAGATAAATATTGTAGTATTAAATTTTAATAAAAAGTCTTTCAAATTACACATGAAACCTAGATTTCTTCTTGGTACATATTTGATACGTTACTTAATATATCTTCTTAATACATATTTGGTATGTTTGTTTCAATCGAGACTTTCTATTATGCCAGGGAAGCCTCTTTTGTCTGCCTTCCGTAGAAGCATCTTCAAGTCTTCACGATTTAGCTTGTGAAGGTATGTGGCTCCATATATGGCTTGAATTGCCTGATAGAATCGCTTCAGGTTCTCAATAGCAGTAATCTCCGCAAGTCGGCAATACTCGTTAGTTGAGTCTGCAGAGCACCCATTAGCTAGCATGCGAAAAACAAATGTGAGTTTCTGATGAGGTGATAGACTTTGTCGGCCTGCGACATCTATCTTCCTTACAAAGTAGGGGTCGTGATTGACAACTACGTCGAAGATGCTTTCAAAAAGATCTCTCCTCATCCAAAACCGCCTTCGAAAATCATGAGCAGGAAATCTCGGACACTCGATGAAATAATCTTTCATCATTTGGTCATGAGACTCTTCTCTATCACGCTGCACAAATGAACGCCCCATGATAGAACCGCGATAGCTAGATTCGCCATGGTGCTCATATTACATAAACGAGTTTACAAGTTCTGCTTTGGCGTTGATCAATTATGCATCCTCAATCTCAATCCTTGCTTGGTATTATGCCATCTGCATTGCCATGCTACGCCTTCTTCTATCACCCATTGATGAGATATTGAGGATCTTTAGGAAACAAAAACTCTTTGAAAGTTGAAAGATTGGTGAATATAGAGGATGATTGAAGGTTGAAAGGTTGTGTGATCAACTAATATTAGACATGTGTTTATATAGAGGATGATTGATGAAAGTTGAACGGTTGGTGAAAGTTGAAAGTTTGGTGTTGAATGGTTGGTAAAAGTTGAAAATTTGGTGAAAGTTGAAAGATTGGTGAAAGTTGAAGGCTTACTTTGTGGAAAATTTAGTAATTTTTCAATATTTATCGGAATTTAAATATTTTTAGATTAAAATGTTCATAAAATTAATTTATGATAGTCTACAAAATTTTTTTTTTTTAAATTTAATTTAAGAAAAAAAATTAGCCTAAGTTCATTCTTTAATAATCCCGGGCTAAAATTTTAGGCTATAAGGGTTAGAGCAGAAAAGCTGTTTCTGGGCTAAAAACTAAATTTTTCGGGCTAAAAAATTTGGCTTTTAGCCCAAGGGTTGAAGATGGTCTTAGGAGTGGTTTTTCAAGATATTTGCATCCAATAAAGACTTTTAGATGCAAATTTTGTTGCCCCTACTACTTACGTATCTTGTAGTGCCACTTGGTATATACAGTGACATTGTAGTGTGAACAAATTTTGTAAATGATTTAATTGATCGATTAGGGTGCGTAGTATCATTTACAAGGCAACGAAGTGGCTTGCGATCTTAGGGTGTTCTAATTAACCTACATAATTAGTCTTAATCGATCGACCTATCAAACCTTGTATAACTCAATGGGTGGCCCTCATAGGGAAATAAGAGAGTGGCCCTCATACGGAAATAAGAGAGTAGCGTCCACAAATCCATGGATACAATTTGTCTCTCTCCTCTTGACATACTTAAAGATATACACATTACATATATATAACCTCAAATACGAAATGTATCAATCACTGTATTTTGCAAATTATTGAACATGTCAATAGAGAATATAAAATTTGTAGGCTAGCTTTGTCGCGAGCCTTTGTGATGAATATGACATTATATCCTTCTTCTGACGATAAAGACATTATTTCCTAAAAACAATTAGGGTTTTGCATGTTAGATGATCAATTTATGTTTGATGACGGGGTGACTTTAGGTGAAACGGAAAGCTACAATAATTACTAACCATCCATGGACATGTATTATTTTTGTTGAAAACAAAATTAAATCACTTGGTCATGAAACCTCTGCATCACAAGTGAAAACCGTGGAAGGAGAAAATTTGTCTGTCATAGGAATGCATGGTGTTATTACGACCTTATCCTCCTCATTGTTCCAACATCCAAGTATTCACTGTTGTGAAGACAAGCTATCAAAAGAAATTGGCCACTCAATTTTCCAAATAGGGTTTCCTCAACCAAGAGAAAAAAAGACCAATAATGCAACTCAGGTTCTCACAGATTGTATAGATGATACAATTATATAGTACCCTCTCGACTAATTTCAAATTTAAAATGATCTTGAAACGATTGGCATGCATATACACATCACGATCATTGTTTAAATTATTTAGTACCACCTCAACCGATTTCAAACTTGAAATGATCTTGAAATGAATGGCATGCGTATACACATGAAATGAATGACATGCGTATATACATCACGATCACTAAGTAAATTATTTAGTATAAATAGCAATTAACAATAATTATCAGGGTCATTGCCACGTCTCTAATGTTAGATTGGACTAGTAAAGGCTCATTCGCGTGACATGCCATTGATGTCAATTCCATTTTTGTTCAATTATATTATGGATTAATATTTAGTTGTGGAATCTTTTAAGCTAGAAGAAAAACTAACAAAACCCATGAAAATACAAGCGAGATCGAAAATAACTAGAACAGAGTTTCATCCATCAGGACATCCTATAAATTTCCTTCATGAACCTTGAAGAAGCTTGGTGGTTGGTGCGGCTAAATTTCCACCAAAATATGTTTTATGATGACTCATGTAAGAAATTTTCAAAACTGATTAAAAGAGTTTGCTCACAATATTTTGTGAAAAATGCGAGTTTTTAGTTATAATATCATCTTCTGTGTACGAGATAAGGAATATAGAAGTCATCTTAAAAACGGCCTAACTATTTATTGAATTTAAAAAGTAATTATTATTGAATATTTACGCTTGCAAATGAAAACGAAAACGATAAAAATACTAGCAGATGCATAATATTTACGCTTGAAGTTTCATCCATAAATCTTAAGAAGCTAACGAAAGTTGGTTTTATAAAGACAAGTGTACAAAATGCATAGATGTGTGACTTTCTAGCATTATTCATTCATTTGCTGATCAAGTTTAAGAAGACGGAATCTTTCACGCCTTTGATAATCTGAAGTTTTCTCTATAGTTGTATTCATCAGGCCATCCACGTGTTTCTTTTAATCAATCTGCCTAATTCTTGGTCAGTCCCTCTCTTTGTGCAATATTAACCTAATTAATTGACAAGCTATATCTAAATATGACACGTGATATATGATGCTCATTAAAAACACATTTGGATCTTCTTTTGAGCCCAAGGAGAGGATCATCCTGATCAAGAACTGTGAACAGTTGGATTTTCATCAAACAGCTACAAACAAGGAGTTCTTTTAAAGTTATAGTAATTATAACCGTTAGATTTTCATCCAACGGTCCATAGTTCTTGGTCAGAAGGATCCTCTCCTTGGGCTCAGGAGAGGATCCAAATCCATAAAAAAAAACTACCAGTCTTAATCCAACGGTTCATAGTTCTTGATCAGAAGGATCATTTCCTCGGGTTCAGCAGAGGATCCAAATCCATAAAAAAACTACCAGTCTTGGCAAATTGCTTTAATCATCGTCAGTCTCGTCCTTTTTTGAGATTGTGGAAATGTTAGATACATCAATCAGTGTCATTATATATAATAGGCTTAATTATAAGAGGACAAATGGAGGATTGGTAACCAATATATCCACCTGCCAAACTCTGGAACATCTTCCACTCCATTCATTTTTCGATGATGAGTCGTTTTCTCTCGGTCATATTGTAGTACTTTTAGAATAGTTTAGGAGCATTTTAAGATAATTAAAAACGTTTTTGATAATGTTTTTGTTTTCGGTGAAATTTTTTTTTTTTTAGCTAAGAGTGCTTCTAGTTTTTTAAAAAAAAAAAAAAAGAAACACAGTGCTTTCTTTCATTGTAAGTGTTTTTTTTTTTTTTTTTTTCAAGAACTACTTGAACTTTTGGGGTGATCTCTAAAAGTGGAAATGATTTAGCTCAAAATGTTGAAGGAAGAAAGTGCATCAAGTTGTTCACAAGAGCCAACTTGATTCTCTTACCTAGAGATTCCAAATGAGGTAACTCTAAAAGAGTTGCCAGCTCCAACTACTATCATGTGAGATCCACACTAGACCTGACCAACTAACTACCCGACCTCCTCTATGTTCTTGACAACCTATCTTCATCTTAGGAGACTCTTTCGACGAGCTGCTGAACTCCTAACCAAATAATAAAGCATATCTCACTCATCGATTTAACATGCTTCAAATAAAAGCAATTTCTTGAAAACTACTTTCTATAGAGAAATTTGAAGGTCGTAAATATCCTAGCTTAAGTTAGAGGTGCAACTCGAATGAATTAGACGGTTGGATGGTGAACCAAACCCTAACCCAACCGTCATGATTCGAGCTTGAGTTGAGTTCAGGTTCATGGAGGTTTAGTTGCGTTCAAGTTTTAATGGAGTTTGGACTTACTCGAGTTGGGTTCGGGTACACTGTACACCCAACTTATCGAGTTCAATCTCATAAAATTGTATTTTTTATGATTTTTTAAATTTTGAACCAAACAACTCCAATATTGGTTAAAATTCCATTTATACATCACTATCCAAACAAAAATTAAAAAAGACAACTTGACCTAATTATTAAAAGGAAAAATCAAATTTGAGTTTTAACGATAAAGACAAAATAAAGGGTAAAATGAATAGTACCATAATTTACTTTTTAATGTAAAAATGTGGTTTTTCGTTAAAGTAAACAGTACTGAGAGCTTTTCGTTAAAGTTTCCATGATTAAACCATGCAAAGTTGAAATTAAATTACAAGACATATACCAAAAGCTTCAACCAAAAGAAATGTAAAAATAACACTATCATTCATTATTCATATGAAAACTGCCAATAAACTTCAAATATAGTCATTCAAAAACTTATCGAAACTCAAATAACATGAATGGGATAAATAATATGTGCATGAGTGAATTTGGGCTTAAAATGGAGTTAGATTTGGGTTGACATGGGCCGGAAATGCATCCACCCAACCCAACCCAACCCAACCTAATAAACAATTGGATTGAGGACGGGTTAAATTTGGGCAAATATTTTCTTCATTCTAACTCGCTCAATCGGCTTTGAAATCAGATTGGACACAAACAAATTCCGATTAGCCAACCCAAGTATTATGGGTTTAAGCCGATCAGTTCAAAAGTTTGGGCATAACATGTAACAAGACCGTTACGGTTAAGGCCTGCCAAAAATGATGATGATCGGAGCTGGGCCTCTAGATTTTATAATTGGTCCATCACTATTCATTCATAAGCCCACTTAATAGAGTTTCAAAGCATAATCCTTTGAACAAATAAAATAAAATACAGGACCTGCAATGTAATCTGCAAACAAAATAGAGTTCGCTCCATTAAAACAGAACCAAAATCCATACATTGAAGTTCGCAAGGTAAACCTAAATTTTAAGACGATAACGAAAGTTCATAAGATAGAGAAGAAAACATCAACAACCAAAGTCAGCAATGTCTTTTCGACTATAGCCTAATTAACATTTCAAAATACACCACCACAACAACGAAATTCAAGTAGAACAAGAGAAACAAGTACATACATTTTCCTCACGCGATATCCCCAACGTACTCTTTCCTGAGATCCAGCAGCTTTAGCCATTTCCAGTGCATAAACTCATACATGCCTCGGGTAAAAGTACAACTCGAACGATACACTGGATTTAAGTAATTGGGAAAAAACATAAGAGCACGCACATGAATGTACACAAAATAAGGTAAGTGAATCAGAATGAACGAAAACCTAAACAATCTTGTTTTCCGTCAGAAGCATGTTACTGAAAAGAAAAGAAAAATTAAAAGTAGAGAACCTCTATCTAGTTTGCAAAATTCCAACAGGAACATCTGATTTTGTTATAATCATGAAGAACTGGAGGGAACAAACAACACCTCCCAAAGACGGGTTTATAACATCAAAATTTAAACACTAATAAATGTATAAAAGCAAAAACACGCAAAGGAAGAACATTACATACCTTCCAGTGTATCTGTTTGGGTCTATAGTCAGAGGCTGATTGCCTCCCCTGACAGAAACAAGGCTTTCTGCATAAAGAACAGCTTGAATATATAGTGGATTTTCAAGGCCATGAATAGGAAGGTCTTTGAGCTTTTGAGTGCGTATGTTATAGGAGACAATACGTCCGTCAGTGGCCGTCAGAAGAAGCTCGTCATTCTTCCAAAATACCAATGGAATCTCTATACTTGGTACAGATTCGATTGTTAAGCATTTCTTACTCCACAGACTTTTTACCTCACCAGTAGAATCATCCATCTCCCATATATCAAAGATAGAAAGTCCAGTTCCTTCATCTTTGCAGTAGCAAAACAAAGCAATGGATTCATTCCATACTGCAAGGCTGCAATTCCATGCAAATCTCTCCAGGGAATCATACGGAACTGGTATATTATGAAATACCTCCTCACCCATATCAAATGTAAGGATGAAATCGTTATTATGGAGATCAGTAGCAAACCAATAAAAAACCCCCTTGAAGTAGAAATAAAAAGAAGGTGTCCAGATGACAGAACAATCGATTTCAAACTTGACCTCTCTCCAAGAATCAGCACCTAAAGTGTATACCTCTGCTTTTCTAGGCCCTGGCAAAAATTTCACAATTCTAACCACCTTGTATGCTTCAGCTTTGGAATCATACCCAAATCCGATAGCATTGGTAATGGTATCCACTCTATCAGCAACATCTGGTTGTGGGGGAGGGAGGAGAAGACCAGACTTGGGAAGAAACTGAAATTCCATGATAGCTGGATTGACTAAAGCAATATCCTCGGGACAAAAGTGAAGACTTAGACAAAAAATCCCATCACAATAACCCGCAATTTCAAAATTAGGGGAAGATATACTCAGCAAAGGATACACAACACCAAGATCCTCAACACGGTCATCACCATCGCTAACATCCTTGCAAACATTAAGCAATGACAATAAAATGTGCTTCCTATCATCCTCCACATTTTTAACAGTATGTTTTACAACAATGCTGGTGGAGGAATCTGATTTTGATTTCAAATTCGAGTTAGAAAGGTGACTCGCCACAAAGCTAGGACTATCAATTAGATCACGCCACAACTTGTGAACGCATTTGAATCGCATCAAAGATTTAGGTGGCAATCGAGACAGGATTTGCACCACCATATCATCCGTAAAATTACTTGACTTTGCCATGAACTAATTAATTTCTCCTCCTTTACTTTTCCTTTTATGCTTTTCAGCAAATTAAATAAGGTGGAACAATGATGGAGCAAGATCAAGGGAAATCTTACCTTGGATTTCCGATTGTGCTGAGTCCAAGAGGACAAATTGATTAAACTTCAAAATCCACTCAAATTCCTCTTTGGAGCGACTGAGATTTCTTCATTTCCAAACACTTGTTGCTTCTTCCTGCCGCTTGGCTCTGACTAGTCTCTCTGTTATAGTCAATGCTCAATCATATTGATATTTCTCTCTAGGGTTTGCTCTTCTTTTGCTGCTGTTTGATGATGGAATGGGTTCGGGGGACCCTTTGGACTTTTATAAGCTAAAAAGGAAAAAAAAAATTGGTCCAAATGTGGATGCCATTTATTATCTGTCTCGAGAACATACTTTACGTTACAATTTATATCAAGAAAGAAGTGAACAATAATCCATATGTATATCGGACATGATTTCTGCACACCATTTTTTTTAACACCCTATTTATTTGTGGATATTATACTAAATAAATCAAAAGGAGAATCAAGGAACATAAATAAACAGGGGTCTGCAGGCGGAGGAATGGGGTGTGCGGATATCATTTCCCTAAATCGAGAGTATTTTGACGATTTTCCAATAATTAATATAAATGGCCAATTTCCCCAGACGGCCATGTTTCCACGCATTTCATCTAACCTTCTATTGAAAATGTCACATTTCAAAAATAATAACAACAACATTAAGAAAGAAAATATAACAAACATAATAGAAGATTTAATGACCAACATGCTACTTTTTGGATGCAATTTGGATAAATTTGAAGATAGGGAGAAATTGGTCATTCAAAGTATTTTAGGGAAGAAACTGGCCACGATAAAACTTTATGGGTAGTATTGGCAATGGGTTACAAATTAAGGGGGGGAAATCGGCGAATTACTCTTCTTTATGTATAGCGAAACCGAAACTCAAGTGAAGCTTTATGTTAGTGTCAATTGTGATTAATTGAAACAATGGAAAGTAAAGAGAAAAAAACAGGGTGATCAATAATCTGCAACGAGAGAAGATCTCTTGAAAAGATATATTTCAAGCACTACATCCAACTAAAGAAGACGGAGCGAAAATAATATAGGTTTACAAGGTCTATGTGGGAGTAAAGAGTTGGCTAGATTACGATAAATAAAGGTTATCAAGGTCATTTATGAATGAATAAATTTGTTGTTAAGATTTTCCCTAATGGTGGTTGAGGACATGACATCAGGTAGGAATAGCAACACACTATTTAAATGTGGCTTGCCCAGTGTTCAGCATAATTATAAGTTTACTGTTCTTCATTTCTACATGGATATACTAAAAAAGCTTCAAGAAAAACTGTTTCTTAGAGAAGCATTTCCAAACAGACCATAGATGTCCTAATTTACAGAATTTAAGTCAGTCAGTCAAGAGTTAGTTTATGCATTTTTACTCACCCCCTAACCCTTGTGTAGCCTTACCTCCCTCCAGATTGTGCCACATGTTTAAAAGACTAACCATAATTAGTCTATGCATTTAATTATTTCTTACCAATAATTAAGCAATAAACTTACCATTCAAAAGCCCACTGAGTGCAATTTCCAAACACGATTCATTAAAACTACTTAATGAATGTTGTTGTTAAGGCCTTGCAAGGCTGATAATGGTCAGAGTTGGGGCTCTAGACTTTATAATTGGTCAGCTCTATTCATTCAGAAGCTGCAATCTCTAATGGAAAGAGATTAAGAGTTTGTGTCATTGAGCAAATTTGGCACCGTATTCTATATATTCGAGCTCAAAGTAGCCACTCTTCGGTATCCTAACTTTGAGACAACATAAAAAGTTCATATGATCACCTATCAAATTTGCCCCACCTAGCCTAGTCAGAAATCATATTTCTATTTTGGCCTAATGAAAATTTCAAAAGTTAGTTCACATCAAAAACGACATTCAATAATATAATGATTCATGAGACAATGATATACCCTATTAAATGGTGGCTCAATTTACTCTCGAGGATTGCTGATGAAGTAAGCTTGAGAGGAACTGGTCTAAACTAGACAAGAGGAGTAAACTATTCAAACTATGCACAACAAGGACACGGTTAGTACTTACAAGGAACTCTCTTCAGGTTGCTTTCAGTTGCACAACTCCAACAGCAGATTATATACTTCATGGTTTCCAAATGGAGAGTTTTGATCTTCCCCTGGGCTTGGCATTGACCGAAGTTGATGGTCGGAAGGGCAAGTCTTGTGAAGTTTCCATTGCTACATTGGCCCTGCCTTGACCTCTTCCTATTGTCACAGTTTGTGAAGATGACGGCAATACAGCAGATTGCTGCATGAACTCCATTCGCCTTGATGATGACATGGCTTGACTGCCTCTTCCTCTTCCTTTTAGCACGTAAACCACAACAACAATGTCAAACTAAGCCTTAAGTTAACAAAGTAAATTTTGCATGTACGATTCTCTCACTTAGTGTTCGAGAAGAAGATGCAAATTGAGTTTCATTGCCTTTGCCCATGGCTCTCCCTTTTCCTCTGCCCATTGGTCCACCTCTTCCTTTACCTCTTCCCCTAAATGAACAAAAACACTCACTCAGTCTAAACTGGGTTGTAATTATGCAATAAATGAAATAATGAGAAAATGTGCAGCATCACTTACTGATTCAGCATGGGCTGCGGAACTCAGCCCAGCAGGAGCTTCATTTTGAGTTTTGGCTGAACTTGCATCCACCTGCACCACACAAAATTAATAAATACCAAAGTCAAAGTACATGTATTGAAATATAGCCAGAAAACCAATAAAGTACATGTTGGTTCCAGAGTTGTACTGCTTACATTACACATATTAAAACATAGCACCTCTAATTATCAGTATCACCAAGGGAATCAAAAACTTAAATTTTTTGTATCATGAACAATCAAAACAGCATGGGCAGCAGAACTCGGTCTGGTATGAGCTTCATTCTGAGTTTGGGGTGAACTTCAAGTGCATGTAATAAAATATAGCCTTAATCCAATAAAGTACATGCTGGTTCCAGAGCTGTGTTGTTCACACATATTAAAACTATAGCACCTCTAATTTTCAGTATCATCAAGGGAATCGAGTAATTACATTTTCTGTATCATTAAGGATCGAAACAACATATTCTTGTCCAAGCACAAAACAAAGACCCATTTTATGTTTTTGGATGCCATCTTCACATGAAACCACTTTATCACCAAAGTACTCTTGCCTAGGATCAAGCAGCTACGCCATTTTCAGAGCATAGGCTCGTTCACCCATTGTGCACTGGCCTCTTCTAAACATGACCTAACATAAGTATCACATGGCAACCAAAATTAAAAGATTTAAGTAAATGGGGAAAAACATAAGAGCATGCACATGTATCTACTCTTGAAAAAACTGTAAATGAATTAAAATAAAAAACCTAATTAACCTTGTTTCATGTGAGAGAAGCACACTCCTGAAGTGAAAAACAACTTAGTAATTGATTAAAGTAGAGAACCTCTCTCTAGTTGCAAATAATTGTAAGGTAGGCAAATTTGTTCCAATTACTGTCTTACAATCATGTGTATCTGAAGGGAACAAACAACACCTCACAAAGAAAGGTGTCTACATTGAAATTGGAATGCAAATTATGTTACAAAAGCAAAACCACGGAAGGGGAAACATTGCATACCTTGCAGAGAGTCTGTTCGGATCTGTGCCCTTAAACTTGTTGTCTCCCTTGACAGAAACAATGCTCTCGACAAAAACAACTTCAGTACATGGATTATCTTCAATTCCATCACAAAGAAGGTATTTGAACTTTTGCGTGCGTACGTTATAGGAGACAATATGTCCATCAGTGGCCACCATAAAAGGTTCATCACTCAAACAAAATTCCAGAGGAATCTCAATTCTTGGCTCAGATTCGAAAGTCCAGTTTCTTCTTCACTGTGAAAGGAAATCAGCATCATGGATTGATTCCATACCGCAAGGCTGCTCCACCGTTCTCTTCTCTCATGGGAATTATATGGAACTGGTATAGTATGAAATACCTCATCACTCATATCAAATGAAGAGATGGTACCGTTATCTTGTAGATCAGCCGAAAACCAATAAAAAAATCCCCTGCAGTAGAGAGAAGAAGGAGAACAACAAATAACAGGAGATTCAATATCACAATCGCGCTCCCTCCATGGATTAGCACCCAAAGTATACACCTTTGCTCTTCTAGGCCCCGCATAAATTGCACAATTCTAACAACCTTGTAAGTTTTAGCTCTAGAATCATACCCGAATCCCACCATAGCGGAAATGGTTTTCAATTCATCATCCTCCTCGCTGAGTGGGGGTGGGAGAAGAAGACAAGACTTTGGAAGAAACTCAAATTCCCTGATAGCTGAATTGACTAAAACAATGTTGTGCGGATAATAGTGAATGCTTAGACAATATCCCATCAAAATGACCTACAATCGAGTGCGGATAATAGTGAATGCTTAGACAAAAGACCCCATCAAAAGGACCTACAATCGAGAAAGAAGTAGCATAAATATCGTTAAACCCGCATCAAAGCTCGGATGCACCGAAGGTCATCCCCACAGTGAACAACCTTAACACAGTCATCACGGCCATTAACATTATCATTGCAAAGATTAAGAAATGACACTAAAACATCCTCGTTATCATCCTCTTCGCCATCAACAAAATGCCTGACGGCAATGCGGTGGACGAACTCGAATTATTCGAATTTGAGAGGTGGCTGGCCACAAAGCTAGGACTATCAATCAGATCACACCACAACTGGCGGACGCATTTGAACCGCATCAAAGATTTAGGTGGCAACCTTGACCGTGTTTGCGCCACCATATCCTCCTCCTCCGTCTCTACTTTCCTTTAATCGTCAGCAAAACAAACTGGAATGATGATCACGGAAACTGTTACCTTGATTTTCCGATAGTGTCGAGACCAAGAGGAGAAATTGAAGTCAGACTTGGAAACCCATTCAAATTCCTCTCCGCGACGCGAGGGACTGGGAATCCTTCATTTCCGAGCACTCCTCTGCGTCTTCCTTCGTCCCTTCCGGCTCTGACGACTGTATCTGTGTTGTCGTCAACGCATACTGACACTGACGATGCTCTCTAGGGTTTCTCTCTTCGTTTCCGAACACTGGTTTTGTGTTTCCGAAACAAAAAAATAAAAAAGTTACTGGTTTTGCTGCTCGCCGCCCTAAGGCTCGCGCTTTTTGTTTTTTACGGGATTTTGGGCCGCGCATTTGGGAACTAAAAAGAAAAAACACCGTCCAAATGCTCTTCCTTTTTTTGGTCCCGTCTCGACCTGTTTTAGTGCTTTCCGACGTGTCTTTTATATCGGTATCGGTTGTTCTCGATGAAAATAGTAAAAATTTGTTTAAAACACGTAAAATGAAACCTTTTTTTTTCAAAACTTAAAATAAAAATTTAGTGAATGTTATATGACAATTTGTCGATATTTAACGGATATGCTAAAAATATGAAGAAAATCGGTTGATTTAATGAAATTTAAAAATTTCTCCGATATTTTATAAAATTTAAACTTCACCTCTCTTGTTTATATCTTTCTCTAATTTTTTTCGATATTTCAATTAAAATATCGACTATATCGAGAAAAAAATTTTAAACTGATTTACGCCCACATTTCTAGTTACTGCACTGACGGATAAATCAATTTAATAGCCCAAACGCATGTATTTGGGCTTTCTGGTAACCCAAAAAACACACACTTGTAACTGGGTTCAGGCCTCCTTCCTAAGATTGGGATGAGACGTGCCATTAACTTGACACTTGACGTGATCCGACGGTCGTACACTAAGACATCCTTCAAAGTAAAGGTCAAGTTCTGCTCCAACATGCACAAATTGCAACTTGCACACATAATCTTCAATATCAAATAGGATTTCTATCACAAATGACTCGGGTAATACTCCGAACTTATTATTTTCGTCCTAATTTTTTTAATTCGATCAATATTATGTCCATTCTCTTGCATCAATATTATCTTTTACGTCAATCTCTACCATTTTTCTGTCAAAATCCACACATGACCATTTTCTAAAGGATTACTCGTCTGAACACTCAAAACACGAGCCCTTATCACACCAACCATGAACCAGTAGTAAAAAACCCTAAAGTACACAAATAAGGAGTGTTTAGAAACTTAGCAATCTTAATGACGAGACGACCGCAAGGTCCACCACCAATAACACCAATGGATAATAAGAGTAGCGGACGAAAACCAAACTTTTCATTTATTTCCCTATATATATTCGTAAGAGCTACAAAGTACATTAAGTGAAGTAATTATTGGTCACAAACTGGGATTAAACAATGTCCCTAATCAAAGATATTTAGCTATCTACAGTAAACCAGGATAAAACAGACTTAAAAAACTTGATTTGGGCACAAGATATGGTATATAATATGTATAACCCTAGAGTCTAGAATCCTTTCTTTTCTTTGGTAATATCCACATGCCCTTGTCTTTGTCCTCCTTCTTGTTCCCAGGTTTCCTGAGCTCCTCCTCCTCCTGCGGCGGTATCATCTGATTCTTCCGCCCACTCCTCCGCCACCAATTTCTGCTGATAGTACCGGAAGGCCACGAGCAATATAAACGCTGCAAAAACGTTGCTCGGTTTTATAATTATATCGTAAACAATGGAGAGGGAGAGCCACTGTGATTTTGCATTTACTAGAAAAAATGATAGACACTACGCGTAGAAGCGTTGGGACTTGTTTAACATACCTGCCCAAATTCGAGCGACGACAGAAGAGAGGTTCCAAACCAGTAGAAAAACGGCAATGGTCAATGGTTTCTTGTGAGTGCATGACTCCCATGCATCCCGAAATCGCCGAACCCAAAATTTAGCTGATAACGTCAATACCAAAGTATACATTGTTAGGACATATTGAGCTTGTGAAGGCTCTATAAAATTATAGCTATCTTCCGAAAATACGTTCAGAGAAGGAGATTCGAAACTTGAGTCAAAAGGAACAAGCACGCATATCCTTTACAATTATAGTTGGAAACATATTTATGATACTACAATGTACTCTCCCTTGATTAATTCAAACCAACAGCCATAAATAAACAATCGTGAATATAAGAAAAAATATATGTCAGTACGTGTGGAAATCACTTCTTCATTTAAATATTAATATAGCGAAAGCTATAACAGACCCAATGGGCTTAGAGCATAAATCCAACACGGTTGGGCCCCTAAGGATTGAAGCCCATTATTTGCTTCAACTTTTAGTCGTTCATGGGACCTTACAATAATGTTAATTTGTGTGGGACCTTACCATAATGGATATCGTTTTCATTAACGTGGGGGAGTGGGGACCAATCAATTCCACGCTGGGGAGAGTGGGGGACCATCATCAAACTAACAGATATAAATCCGTTATGATTTTAAAGGGTAGATGAGTTTATATAAGAAGATTTTTAGATGTGTCGTAAAAAGATATACAACCGGTTACATACTTTTTCCGAGTTTACTACAAATTTATTGGACATAATATTTTCGTGTATGCAATGTGAGATGGATCAAAATGCCGGTGCGAATATCGTAGAAGAAGTGCGTGACGTAGTAATATATGCATGGAGTAAAAATAAGTTGACAAAAAGGAACACAAGGGTAATAATTGGAGGATTGAATGAAATTTACCGTAGACGGTTATCTGGGCAGAATACAAAGAGCAGAGTTTGGGTACGGTGAAAACTCCGAAAAAGCCTGCCATGTTGCACAACCAAGTCCACAGCGTAAGTGAAAAAGTTAAAATAACGATCAGAAGTCTGAGTTTTCAGGTTTTCATGCTAATCCATTGTTATCACTATAAGGTGATATTTTAGGAAAGTGTTAATGACACTCCAAAAATCTCATTTTACACTCCTCACAAGTGTATTTTTCTTTCCAAATATAAAAAGTTTGGAGTGTAGAATAAAATTTTTAGAGTGTCAATAACAATTCTCATATTTTAATCTATTCTAATATGTGAAGAGGAAGATTTGAACGTAAGCGTAAAGGGATGGCATGAACTATCCAAATCGACTGACCTAGCTCACCTTTAACATATTATAAACTATTCTAATGCATGAGGAAAAAGATTTAAACATAAATTCAAGGAAACGGCATGATTATTCTAACCAACTGACCTAGCTCTCAACTTATAACGAGAGAACAAAAATTGGGACTTACCTACTTTGCACATGGTCCAAATGGTAACGGAGCTGCCACACCTGGCCAAAACAAAGAGCAGCACTGCCAACTGCAAAAGATAGAAATATATATCACCATCTTTTTTGCATCAACATTATCAGAAATAAAAATAGATAAACAAATAAATAAAAGGAAGGAAACAAAATAAAAAGTACCTTAATTGTGGTGGCAGGATCACCAGAGAACAAAGCTTTGAGCTTCAGCAGGAACTCATTCAAGTAAGGCAGAACCAGTTTTACCAACCAAATTGCTTCTTGCTCACCCACTACATAATTTGTATTATCTACTTCTAAAACTCCCCTGAAATATTAATTTTCCAAATTAAACCAAAAGGGTGGTAAAAAAAAATTAAAAAAAAAAAAATCTTAGCATGTGTATAGAAGTGAAAAGTAAATTACCTGCAAATAATGGACTTAAAGAGGAAGATGGCAGCTAGATAAAGAAGCCCAAGATAGGATATTACAGAAATAAAGCTGCAGGAATAAGGATTAAGTAAGATTAATTAGATTTAGAGGAAGGAAATGCAGAATTTAATTTTTTTTTTTGTTAATTTATTTTGTTGAGGATTTAACCGACCTGATGTTAATATCCTTTGTGTAGGAGGATGATAGTATCACAAATGTTCCGATTCCAAACACAAAAACTGATCTTGATATATCTTTCCACATAATCAAATCCACTGAGAAAATAAAACAATGAAAATAGACGTGAATTAGGCCGGTTGGTTAGGTTCGCTATGCTCTCCCGATTACACCAAAGTTCGAATCCCTTCTCCGTAGAGTAAGAAATAAATTAGGAATTAAAACTCACCTAGACTTTGCAGTCTGCTGTGTGTTTCTGGGAATTTGCTGTGGCGCTCATTTGAAGCTGAAACTAATTGATAAAAAAAAAGGTCAAGATTAGTACCAAGAAGCAATCCCAACAAAACCCAAATCACTAAAATAACAATATGCAATTTGAGAGTTCTCTCAAGAAAGAATGACAAATTGGAACGATACAGAAGATTAATGCGGAAGGATGACAAGCATAAATCGAGAAATATGAGATGTAGAATTCAAAAGAAATCAAGAAACTTACATGAAGTGTAATTATGTTTGGGGACCCTTGAAAAAACAGTTGCCCGTTTTATAACAGGAGGTGGTGATTTCTTCAAGTTCAAGGAAATGGATTCCGGTGGCTTCTGAAGAAGCTTTTTCACTTCTCTGCGCTCAAGTTGGAGAAGCGCCGGACCGGACCCAGTTCTGACCGGTCCGGCCGGCTTCTTCACCTCATTGACTTTCACCACCTTCTCTCCTTCTTTCACAATCTTGGCCGCTGGTTTCTCTTCTGGTGCTGTTGGTTTCTCTTCTGGGGCTGCATTGACTTCCTTGATGTCAACACTCTTCTTTTCGATTTCAACCTCAATTTCCTCGTCCACCTCCTCCTCGGATTCATCTCCGCCGTCATCTCCGTCATTGTCCTCAGTCGCATTACGATCATCATCAGATTTGAGCACAGCGGCATTGCTCCCACCGCTCGATTTCACGACCATTTCTTCACACACACCGAACTCCTTGCAATTCTCATCAGATCCATCGTCTCCAATCTCAGAATTCTCAACTGGGTTCTCCTCAATCTCCTTAACAGACACATCAACCGATTCGATTTCCTTATCAGATTCATCGGAGGCTTTATTCGGCTCCGATTTCGCCTTTTCCGATTGAATTGCACTCCCTGAAGCGTCATCAATTCCCCTGCTCGACTCCGATTCAACCGATTCGATTTCCTTGTCAGATTCATCGGAGGCCTTATTCAGCTCCGATTTCGCCTTTTCCGATTGAATTGCACTTCCTGAAGCGTCATCATTTCCCCTGCTCGACTCCGATTTCACCTTCCTCAGCTGAATCGAATTCCTCTCAGTTCCCTCACCCAAATCACTAGAACTTTTCAGTAATTCACGTCTCGGCTTCCTAATCCCAATTGGGCTTCTCTCATTTTTCTCAGCAGAAACACCAATCTCTTTGGTTCCCTCAGATCTAAGCCTCCTCAGCTGAGCTGGGCTCTTCCTGATTCCATCAGCAGATGCGCTCAGCTCCTTGCACTGTTCATCCGAATTCTTCACGGACTCTGTTTTCCCTTTCGAAATCTGATTTGGGTTCTTCTCCAAACCTTCAAACGTCTCAGATTTCCAGGTCTTTCTCTTGCCAGAACTCGCCGCACTGCCTCCGCCAGCTGGAGCTCTCTTCAACCTCGCGCGAGTTGCGGCAGTAACCCCATTAGTACTAGTCTCCTCGGAATTGTCCTGATCGCCATTGAAGACCTTAACCCCGCCTTTAACTTGATCAACCTTCATTCTGCTCTCCCACACTGAGCCTGCAACCACACTGCTCTTCCTTCTTCCCACGTCCATTGCCTTTTATCTCGGTAATTAATCCTGTGCTTTTAGCTAGCAATGATGAGTAGTAAAATGGGCCATGGAAAGCTTTAAGCAGAAGAAATGGCGGTTGGTGGGGCGTGAGGCATTTGGATCTCTATGCCTTTGGGAAGCAATTGAGACAGCAAACGCACCGAGTACTAGATTTTGCTGTTAATTAGTCGTATCTTGTAAGGCGCCGGTCACTGACCCACCGGATTCCTCCTTTTTCTTCTTTCTCTGTTTGTTTTCCTTTTCTTGTTTCCTAGATTAATAACGTATGAATGTGCAAAGAAATTTACCTACATCTGTCGTCTTCGTCAGGATCAAATGAACTGTCCGACCTAGTCACAAAAAACTGGATGCCACTATTTTATGGGCCGGAGAATTCACTGACACTGATAATCGAACACAAAAAGTTTTGGTGTCAAAAATAAAATAGCGTTGGTGTTATGATTCTATGTACACCGTTATATGTTTAAACTTTTTAATATGACAATGCGTGATCGATTTAAAATACCGTAAACGTGGTAATCGTAGGAGAGTTGAATGTGGTGAGAGTGATATGTAAAGTGAAAAGGCGAGGGATAAAAATTGGTGGGGATGAATGATTAGGGGTTGTGTTTAAGGATAATTTCTTCTGTTCCTTTTTCGGGGGAGTGTTTGATTCCCTTATTAAAGCCTGATTAGGTAGCTTTTCTGTATTGGATTGGAGGATCTCTATGGACACTGTGACCGAGGCAACCAAAAGTCATTGCTCTCACAACACTCACATGCAAATGGTGACTCTTGCTCCCTACATCCTAATCTTAGAGAGAGAGAGAGAGAGAGAGAGAGAGAGAGAGGTGGACTTTGGAAGCATATGGTGGTGGCAATAGTTTTATGCAATCATCAAAGCCTATAATTTCGAGGATGACCTATATGCTACAGTTGCAGTGTTTCGTGCTAGTAATATATTGATATGTCTGAAGTTTTATATTTTTTTTTGAATAAAATTATATCATTAGTGTGAGACGTTATGATATCTATATGACCGTATAATTTATAATTGGTCTCTATAATTTGCCCAAGCTCCTCCGCACATGACACATCCAACGCCGAAAAAGTGGCAGAAACTTTAAAACTTTTCTTTTGCTTTTGTGCTTTGTTGTAGATGATGATGTTTATTTGTGCCTAGTAAATTATGGCGCATTCTGTTTTTTTTCTCTTTTAATTTTCTTCTTTTTCCTCTTAATTCGGATAAAATAGGGCAAAAGGGGATGCTAAAGTGAGGAAGCTTCATACATTGTCAGTTGCAAGGACGATGTCATCTGTGGTACGACTATCAAGTGATGTTGAAGACGAAGAATACGAAAACAAAACTTCAGATGCGATATAAAATGTTCTTAAACACATAAATTACATGTATTTTATCGTTATTTGAGTTCAATTTTTTTTTTATTACAAACGTATTCTACATTGATTTGCATTGAGAATAAAACAGCTTCACTCAAGTGTCATTTACTACAGTGGTAGAAAGGAGTTGAGCTCTTGCATAATGATGTGGGTTTGAATCCAGTCGGTGGCTAATCTAACATTTAATCTAACAAAATCTATCGTTTGACAAAACAAAAAGAATAAAATAGATTCACATTGTAATCAATGTAAACCAACATTGTGCAGTATTTACTATTTATAATGGCCATAATTAAGGGTGTTAGCTACCTAAAAAACCTAATCAGTTGACCCACTACATGAATATAGAAAAAGTAATACATAATGCTTTATTATTATTGCTTAAGCCACATTTACCATAATTATATATTTGGTGGGAACTTAATTAAAGTGCTACATGGATTTAGAATCTTGATTCCACTTTGGCAGAGGTAATGACAGCAAGGGATATGCAAATTAATTTTTATCTAAAATAATAACTAATAATAATTTGAAAGGAGAAGGCCATCCAATGATATTTGGCTTCTGACTGATTGATGCTCATATGGAATCCAACACCAACAAAAGCACAAAACATCTAAATGAATTGTTTGCAATTAAATCCAATACCTGAAAAAATTATAATTAAAAGATTATTTTAATTTCATACTCGTTTTTTTCCTCAACCTACAGTCTTTTTTTTTAACAAACGATATTTTCTACACTAAGAAGAGGGGGTGGGCTAGCCTCACAATGGACTAGCAATAACGTGGTTCAAATTCGCCTTTGGCGCTAATCGAACCTAAGACCTCTCACTTACAAGTGAAGGGAAATATTACTAAACCATATGACTAAATGACATGGTTTGTGAATAGATTTCTAACACTTTTACCCACCTGGGTCGAACTCCACTTCCATCAATCATCTTAATGCCCTGCTTAATTACAAGCCTATGCTGTTAGGCTCAGCTTAACTCATAACTTTTTAAATAGGATAAATGCAAAGGAGACTCTTCATGGAATATCCGTCATCTCATGTATTTAGCAATATATTTTAATATGTTATCCTGAGAATTGTGCTAAAAAATAAGACGGCGGAATGTCGTAAATGTCCAATTTTGAGAGAATCTCATTAGCATTTATTTTAAATAAATACGTCATTTACCTTAATCATATATATATATATATTTTGAAGAATAACTAATTAACTTCATTAAATTGACCAAAAAAAAAAAACTTCATTAAAAAAAATAATAACTAATTAAATTTTAGTTAATTCATTTGATTACTGGGGTAGGGTAGGAAATAACATTGATCATTTTCGTCGTGGGCCCACCACAATTTTAGGAATCGGCGTGAGTCCAAATGATACGTAATGCTGCACTCAGCCCGCGACACGTAATGTTCCCAACAAACTCTCACCCGCCACCGCCGGGTCCAAAGACAAAGACAAGGGATGAGAAAAAGGATTAAAAAAAGACCACCGACACACACCCATTTAATTTCCTATTTTATTATTATTTTTAATTCGGTAAAAGTACAAGAGGGAAGAGTTGAATTCGAGACTTTCTGTGTCGTGCAAGGAGCGGAAAATCAAACTCGAGATTTCAGATGCAATGATGAATATTTTAACTAATTACGGAAAAAGAGGATAAATTGAACTCAAAAATTCAAATGTTGTGCAACTAAGTGACATGAGAAAAATTAAACTCGAAAATTCAAATAATTAACTGAATTACAAACTCGTTGGCTTGCTAATTTTGAATGTTAATAATCGACTTTGTTTTGTGAACAGTAATTTGTGAAAAATATGTATTTAAATAGTTGGAGAGGAGGGAGATGGAGATAGGATCCTCACCGGGTCCTTTTTGTGAGGATCCCCGAGATTCTTTAATCATGTTCATTTGTCGTACATCGTACGGTCAGTTTTCGTCAGGTAATGATTATGTTCAATTTTAAATAATATAATTTTAAATAATTTTTATCACACGATATAGAATGAAAAAATATAATTAAAAATTTTCCATGATCTTCACAAAAATGATCTGATAAAAATCTTATCTCAAGGGGATGGACGTCGTTGCAGTCTACGGGGATTTGGTGGCACAGAAAAAAATAGAGTTAAAAAATAGAAAAACAAAATGTAAATATTGGGATTGAAAGAGAAGAAGGAATCAATCCCCTGCATCTTTGTAACGTTGCGGGCACGTGATTTGCTCGGACTCCACACGCACACCTCACAAGACATGCTGTCGGGGATGGTACAGCTAAAACCGCACGTGCCAACGACGGATACAATATCTACATTTTTATTTTTATACTACGTAGTTTTGACCGGGCAAGTATTTTTGGTCCACAATGGTCTCATTTTGTTGATCAAGACTCTCTCTACCCTACCAACATTTTGACTATTAGTTTTGAGTTTAAATTTCATAAATGATTAAGGATGTCGCATTAGTTGTTTTTATGAGCGAATGCTGTAGTTTTTTAGTGGAATCGAAACACAAATATTAATAGGCAGTTACTCTCGTAAGATTTTGTTGCTTTCATTTTCGTTGCAACGATAAAACTTAATGTCAGAAAAACGTGAGAACCAAGTTATGTCACTCTTTGTAGTATGGTAGGTATATTGGTTCAATCCTTAAACCAGAAAGTGACCAACAGAAATGAGAAGAAAAAAAAAACATAAAGTGGTTAGCTTATTGAAGTTATGAATCAAATGTCGCAATCCACACTGATGCTTTAGCTATTAGAAGTTAGAACGGATTCTCACATCATTATTCATGACGACAAAAATCTCAAAAGATTTCAATGTGTCTGATACATAAGATAGAACATCACATATCATTATATAATTACTTCAACTACTCGGCAAATGACTCGAAATTCCACCTTAGTTAGAGTATTATATTTCGCAAAGTAAAATATTGTCCACAAATAATTAGTTTGCGACGTAATTGTAGTCGTTTCATGAGCTATGCTAAGAGCCCAGAGTTTGATAAAATTCGTTTTAAGTATGATTATACAAAACAGCAGCGACCAACTCCAACAAACTAGTGTTAGTTTAATATAGGTGGATCGAACACAAATCAGATAGGTCACCCCATCGTTTCTTGGTATTAAAAGGGAAACTAAAATATTAAGAACGATTACAGTGAGTGCAGAGGGATTCAAACTTGAGTACAACCATACAAGAGGGCGGAAAGCTTGACCAACTAGTCCAACACACATTTCAAAAGTGTAAATTAAACATACAAAATTTTAAGAAAACTGAAGGAACTATCACAAAATTCCTCCATTTATTTATAGTAATGAAAGAAACTGCTGCAATCTAACGTCGCACAAGTTCCCTATTGAAGTATTGCCTTGGACCTCTATCATGTTGAGAATATCAATTCTACGTCGGAAAAAGAAAGAATCTTACATTACATGTGCTTATAAGCTAATTGAACTACTACTTATATTGCCAGTTGATTCTATAGTAGAACATCAACATTTTCATGTTATTAGAGCAGGTTATCTTGCACCCTGTCAATTCCACATCGCATGTGCTTATAATTAATTGGGCAAATCACTACATTGTCAATTAGTTTTATAATGAAACTTCAACTTTCATCGCGCCATAAAAAAAGTTTAGGAAGCGCATATGCATGCCGGACCGGAGGACAAAATCGGCCTTGCAGCGTCACGTTTTGTCGATTCATAATTCTAGGCCTACATCTGCGAAACAAGTACAAACTACGCTAATTTACATTCTAATCCCGCGCATTAAATACCAAAACTTTTTCCCATTTAGCCTTGTAAAGGGGAAAATGAGAAAACGAAAAAGAAACCTTTCTGCTCAAACTTGTGTTCATGTTATATTTTTCCGTCCACGATGATGAACGCGCCGGATTTAGAAACCCAATTATTTGACGTTGCTGCTCTGGATCGGAGTACGCAACAATCGTTCGGATTCCTTCGAAGCGCCCATCTTAAGCTTCTCACTTTCTGCCGCTTTCTTCATTTCGTTCTCACTTTGCTTGCAGTTTTCATCATGAGCTTTGTTGAACATTCTGACAAAGTTGAGCAAGGTTGTAACAACTGCAGCAGAAAATTGATACGGTTAGAAGGGTAGCCTGCGATTAAACCTATCAGAGCTGTGTAAACTGCCGACTAAGCAAACCACAAACACTATGAAGGAAGATGGTCGGTCCGGTTATGAAGGGCTCATGTTGAGAGTTGTGAACAACAGTGAACAACCGCTAACAGAATAGAAGGTCCTCAACACAAGGTCAAATCTTAAATGATTACCTTGCTCAAAAGGGCACTTAGCGGGATCTTCTCCGAAATAAAGGATCAATGCGTCTACATTTCTACCCTGTATCATGCCGCTCCATGTTAATAATACTTATCCAACATTACGAAACCTTGAAACAGTACTCATCGGACCAAGACTTACTACGGTAGAATACAATGAGGCCAAAGTCCTCACTTCACCTTCAGCGAAACGGAGGAACTCCTTTAGAATCTAAAGGTCAAAAGAGAAACTATTAGTCAAGGCGCGAGTGCTCACCATAGACTCTTTTGGTAGTTAAATCAGTCTTTATGGCATGCATATCGCCTTTGTCAATTTAATGGCATCATCCATACCTTACGGAATTTTTCTGATATAGGACCGTCATTTTCAGAGGTGGATAATTCCTGTACAACTTTCTCCAATCCTTTACTCAGAGCTTGCATTTCCTCCGCCAAAAATTTCAATTGTATCTGCAACGCATCAAAGATGTTAATCAATAGATGTCAAATAATTCCCAAAGATTATGGACCAGACACAAAAAGAATACCCTTGCTGCAGGTTCTAAGTTGCCCAGGTCTTTAGAGAAATCTAGAACCTCCGGTAGTTGGTCAACGAGTACCTATGGCATATCAAGAAAGACCATGACTAACCAGACATGCATATTAAGTAGATTCAAACAAATACAAACAAATAAGAGTTTGCATTCAATTGGATTACAATGATAGTCCATAGGGAATAAGCAGCAAAATGTACCTTACAAAGATAGTGCATGAGAGTCATCTTGTTGTTCCGTGCGCGAGTCTCAATCAGTTTAAGAAGGCTATCCAACCTAAATCCAATAGCAGAGCCTAAATACAATATCAACTATTAGGCTCGGTTAGAAGGAGTGGTAATATGAGCACAAATTAGCAGCATAAAATCTGTTGCGTGTATGACATGAAAGGTTTCTAAGGACAATGTAGAAGGAACACATGAAATATGAATTCATTTCAGACCGCATACAGACAAAGTGTTGAACTATGTGCTTGACATTGCGATATTTTACATTGCTAAGCTTTGAAATCGAAATTAATTTGAGCTTACCCCGAGCTGTCCCCTGGTTCAAAGCATTTCCTAATGAAAGAATCGTCTGCATGATTCTTTTCAATTTGCCAGAATTTCTGATCTGATAAGGAGAACAGGTTGTAAGATAAATAAATATTTCAATAATCCTTGAATAGTGACCATCAACGATTAAGAGAAAAAAAGAAGGAATAACTTGCCTCTTCTGCTGCAGAGTTCACTACATTCAGGCTATTTCTAAGATCAGAGACCTACACGGTGCCACCAGCAAGTCTTAATATAAAGCCCAAACAATATTACAGCTAAGCTGATAAGTTACATATGCTAGTTTACCTGGGAAGAGAACTGTATTTTGAATGAGAAAACTCTGAGCTTAGATTCTACTCGAGGTACCTTCATCAACTCTAAGAGGAACTGCCGCCAACATTCAAAAATTAATAAATGAATCCCCATGTATAAAGGAATGGAAAATACATTATATAATTAACAAACAAATGTACACATGACATCCTGCAAACCTGTTCACATTTTCCTAACTTCTCCTTTTCTCCAGTGTAGCCCTGAACACAAAATAAATGAGATTTACGTATACTAGAAAGATTTACCTAGACCTTCCATCTTCAGCAAAAGACTTACCTTAAGTAGTTCCATCTCCTCTTTCGTTGGGCAAAACTTTATGAGGTTCTCTACCTGGTCGACATCTAATGCTGTATCCTCCAGCGCAAGTACTGAATCCTGTCAATATTACAGAAAACGTCAATATTCTATTGGGATTAATACTGAAAAGAAGGTTGACAAAAGCAGATAAACTTGTGGAATTAGGATCAAGCGTACCATTAATTCATTCAACGGAACCTTCACCTTTGAAAGCATGATTTCACAGTTGTATGCTCGCCTGTGGTCAATCTGCAGTAAACAAATAAAAAGCCAATTAGATGTATACTTTAATGAATAAGCAGAGACAAAGTAGGCTCATATGCAAGAAAGAAATCAAACACATATCCCTCATTCATGATAGTGCATTAAACTATGAAATATAACGATGAACACAAACCACGTCAAGTAACAAATCCTCAAGAGCAATTGTGTTGTGCATTAACTGAGAGTTGAAATTACAATTACCAGTTGTACTTTTTCAGATTTAGGGGCAACCGAACCATGTCCAGCTGACTTCCTACCCTTATCCAGGGCCGGAGCTGCCACTGAGAAAAGAGTCTCAAGCTCTGACATGTCAATCTCAGGAGCCCTGTCTCAGTATTAAAAAGAAATAATGTTAAAGGCTGGAAGATCTATACATGAAACAATTCTTTCTGTTCTCTCGTAGCAAGTTAAATCATACTTGGCCTCTTCATCAGATTTTTGTGCCTCAGCCCATAAGCTTCCCTGAACCGCTCTTGACAATTTTAACCAGTGCAACGGCTTCAGTTTTTTTGAATTATTATTTTTTGAACTTATGGTACGTAGTAGGCGTCCTTTCGCACCACCAGGGGAACTAATAGGTGGTGGCGGAGGGTTACCCGGCTTAGAACCTCCTTTACCAAGAGGAGGTGGAGGAGGTGGGGCAGAAGGAGCTCCATGTTTGGCGGAAGAAGTGGGAGCAGTAGGTGGTGGTGGAACTGGGGACGAGATTATAGTGCCTCCAGCTTGCCCTGAGTGAAGAGGAGGAGGTGGGGGAGGTCCAGGGGGAGGTGGAGGGGGCGGAGGTCTGGAGCTGTCAGCATGGTTCTCTTTCAAAGGCGGTGCTGGAGGAGGTGGTGGGGGAGTTGGAGGAGTTGGAGGAGTTGGAGGAAGTGGAGGAGGCCGGGTTGATGAAGCAACCTCAGAATGTGGAGTGGGTGGTGCTTTAGGTAACACCTTGCCAGAAGTGGTACTTGAGGTTGGCATCCCAGAGGCAGCTGGATGACTAGTGGTTGATTGATGGGCTCCATCCGATGAATAGTTTTTAGTCTCTTCAAAAAGTGATGAGTCTTCAGGTTTTGAAACTAAAACATCAGGCGGCAGAAGTTGCGGTGTGGGAGGAGAAGGAACAGTCATTTTAGCAGAAGTACACTTGGAAGGTGGAGGTGGAGGTGGAGGTGGAGATGTTGATGGTACAACTGGAGAACTTTTAACTTCTACAGCATGGATATCTTTAGGTTTACCTTCCTGTTTACTCATACTGGTATCTGGATACTGCATAGGTGAGGCTGCATGGCTAAAGATCTCTTGAACTTGACTGAATGCTTCCACCGGGGATGACTGAGAAGGTTGTGGTATCTTCTGGCTTACCAAATCGAGTTTATCGGATGGCTGAAGTGTAGTAGGAATGTCTTGAGGTTTAGCTTCCTGTTTCTTCACAGTAGGAATTTCTTGAGGTTTAGCTTCCTGCTTCTTCACAGTAGGAATGTCTTGAGGTTTAGCTTCCTGTTTCTTCACAGTAAGATTGTCTTGAGGTTTAGCTGCTTCCATTGGTGTTGACTGAGAAGGTTCAGGCCTCTGCTGGCTCACTGAATCACATATATTGGGTGGCTGATTTGCAGCATGAATGTCTTCAGGGTTGGCTTCCTGTTTAATCACAGTACGAATATCTTGAGGTTTGGCTTCTTGTTTAGTCGCAGTATGGATGTCTTGTGGTTTAGTGTCCATTGGGGTTGACTGAGAAGGTTGGGGGATCTTCGGGCTCACTGAATCCCGCTTACTGGTTGGCAGAAGTGCAGTATGAATGTCTTTAGATTTAGCTTCCATTGGGGTTGACTTAGAAGGTTGGGGCGCCTTCTGGCTCACAGAATCATGTTGATCGGGTGGCTGAAGTGCAGTCTTTGAAGGTTTAGCTTCCTGTTTACTCACAGTGGAATCTAGGGACTGCATAGGTGAGGCGGCATGGTTAAAGATCTCTTGAACTTGAGCAAATGCTCCCATTGTGGTTGAATGAGAAGGTTGGGGAATATGCTGGGATACTGAATCACCTTGATTGGGTGGCTGAGGTGTAGCTGGGATGTCTTGGGGTTTAGCTTGCTGTTTACTCACACTGGTATCATGAGATTGCCTGGGTGAGGCCACAGATTGCATGTCATCAGAGGAGAGAAGGTTCTTTTTCTTCGGGGTCTTTCCTGGACTTGTTTCCTGCGAGTCGTTCCCAGTACTCCGTGGAGAATCACTGTTTAATTTTTCTTGGATAATATTTGATGCTTGTTGTAGCACATTAAGTGTGGCATCTGACTTGGGGTCTAACCAATCCACGTAGTTAAAGATCTCTTGAACTTGAGCAAATGCTTCCATCGGAAGGCCCTCCTTGTCCTCAAAGCATGACATGCCACCCAGGATGATGGATGTGACAGCATCCATCTCTGAAAAAAGGATCTTAAAACATAGCGTAACCAAGGAATATGTCAGAAAAGAAACACACAGAATAGAAACATGTAATCAAAAGAAGCAGAGGTACACCTCTACTCTGAAGTCCTTTGGAAATTGTTCCTTAGCATCCCACAACATGTCAATTTCATCACGGTTGAGCATCAAAATGTTAGACCTAATAAAAGCTGTATTGAACATGACACGGAACATCATCTCCTCACGTTCCAAGTCATCATGTAGGCTAATGCACTCGACCACAACATCACCTTGAATATGGCAATTAATGTCAATTTTAACCAGTTCACATTCTACCTGCAGTGTAGTTGAAGGGTAAATAAGATAAAGATTAGGCCATCCATCCAAGCAAAGCATCTTCAGTTGAAATCAACATACGTTTGGCGTAAAAAAGATACGAATAACACCATGCCAAAACAAATGAGAACAAAAGAAAGACAGTGCAGTTAAAGTAAGTCTACACGTAGATATTTCAAGTTGAGACGGGAATGATGAACCTATAGTCAATGGTCATCTGCATCAGCAATAACCATTTAAATGAGTATATAAATCTGTCTCAGTATACAAAAAATATACAGAGATATCAAACTGTAAAACCAAAAGAGTATAAAATCACCTGCTTGTAAGCCCGTATGGGTTTTCCTTTCTTTGGAGTTGAGAATAAGACTTTTGGAGTTTTATCATTAGCAAGAAAAGGGTCCTGTCCATATATGCGGAAAATAGGACGGCAACCACCCTGCCCATCAAAGTTAGGAACAAATCTGAAAATGATGCACTCCAAGGTAAGCGCTCGATCCAAAGGAGGCCATTCCAAGGCTACATTTCTCCTCGTCACATACTGGAGATACCTCAGTTGAGAAGGGATTGGATTTAGCGGTGATAACAAATGCAAAAGCTCAGAAGGAGCCTGCCGGTAAACCATGTCCAACGTCCTCTGCTCGCCACTATACTGTTTATGGTAAATCAAGAGAGCAGACAGCATGAAAGCCAAAACAGGCCAACCTCCACGTTCGCAGTGCATCAACAGCACGTTATTCTGTCCAAGCGATAACCAACTTTCACTTGATCTCAGAAAGTGATGGATCAGCTCTAGTGTGAGAACCGGACAACCTTCAAAGTGCCGTGGGTAATCCATAATGGTCATATCATACTCGGACAAAATGCTGGCCATCTGGCTTTGTGCCACACCATCATGGAAATTGAACACCAAGAATGAAGCATCTGGCAAGTGATCTTGGAGTTGACCAACTATCCCACCTATGTAAACCTTATAGTTTTCTTCCTTCCACGCATCGGTAGTGAAGCAGCAATCAAAAACTGTATCGACACAAAAATCAGACATTAAACAATGGACTAAAAACAGCTGCTTACAGATGGGTTATAAACACGACTATTTAAAAGACAATCCAATATTTCTCCTTACAATTTTCTAGCAATCTGAACATTCATCTGCATTCAATCATTTTAGACATCGGCACCACAGAAACACTGTTCATTAATCTTCCGACTTCACCAAATTCATAATTACAAATATTTTGAAAGTTTTCTAGCCGAGATGTTGCTTCTATATTAATGCACAATAATGAATTCGTACCTAAATGTATCAAATTTCGACTCAACTGCTTTGAACAAATACTGGCTAAGAGCCAAAACTACAGAATTTACTTTTCTCTTTATCATTCCTATCGAGTGAAGAGGACAAGCCTTGGCACAACAAAAACATTGCTCCTTTGTGACCAAAAGTCATTGGTTCGAGTCGTGGAAATAACCTCTTTGCAAAGCAAAGGTAAGGCTTCGTGCCATAGACGTTCCCCCGATCCCACTTTGCCCGGGGGGGGGGTCGTTGTCGCCCCATTGTTATTGAGTGGAGTATAAAACCGAGTAGGACATGAAAAAATGCCAGGTTCAATTACATGATGTTACAGTTACACTAATTAACTTTACAAATTAACATAAAACAGAATTCGGAATTGATACTCAATTGAATTAAGCACACAACACAATGTAAGCAGGACTATATACATTCATATATATATATATATATATATAAGATCAAAATTGGAGTGGCATCACAGAATTTCTATCATATTCACATGTGAAAAAAAAAAAAATCAAAATTCGAAAGCTGCAGGATCAGAAACCGAAGACATCAAGGAAGAAAGGCGCACCGTAAACTCGCTCGCAGATCTCGAAGAGTCCATCAGGCGGCTTCCGATAGAACAGTTTGCGCAGCAACGCCATCTCTGCTTCCTAAACACGCCTCCTATTCCCAATCTCTCCCTCCCAATCTACAATCGCCGATCAATCGCATGCATGTCCACACTCACACACACACATATACGTATCTATATAACGCAGAAATGAAATTTGTGATAGAAACGAGGATTTTGGTGTAGCGAAAACGAATTCTGTACGGTAATGCAGTCGGATTCTGAGAAAAGAACGAATTTCAATTCGGATTTTGTGTCGATTTTTTGGATGGTTTGATTTTTTTTGCTGCGGATTGGATTGTCGAAGAAGACGACGACGAAGAGTGTGATGGATGATGTGGTTCGTTGCAACTTTTTCTTTTTTTCTGTTAGGCGATTCGTATCTTTCCTTCAGCAAGCTGCTGGGATTTCACACCAACCGACTTGGCACTGTCAGCTTCTAATGACGTGGACACCACCACTGCTCGACGTGTATACATTTCTATCCGTCAACGTGGCTCCCTACTACTTTTTCCTTTTTTTTTTTGGGAAAAAGATCGAGGATACTTTTTCTAGATTTCGTGCAGTCAGTTTTAATTAAATACTAATTATATTTAATTTTAAAATAATTTCTGATCACACGATGTACGATGAACGATTATGATCATAAAATCTCTAAAATAAAAAAAATCCGGCGAAGGTGATCATAAAATCTCTAGAATAAAAAAAATCCGGCGAAGGTCATTTCCTTCTTTTTGGATATGTATAACAGCAAGCAATTATATAGATGGGCTTGGCGCCAACTTGGGCTATCTTGTGTTGTTGGACTGAACTGATTATTCTAGGCCCATAATAGTGGATTTGAATGTATATATGGCACAAGTACAATATCATTCATGTTCGCTATGTAGTTTCGAATGGAGAAAAAGAATTTTGGTGTTTCGTATTGGTAATTCAACAAGACTAGTGTCAAACGCATCATAACAATGGTGACGATCTACTCGTGCTATGTAAGTTGCTCTTCGAATGTTGAGATATCCCTTATGTGTCTTGGGCATAATAAAACGTGATACGAAATGCCCTTATCTAAATATTCATCTTAGACATGAAATTATTGGGTATCACTAGTTTTAAACTACTATGTGTTCACATCTTTGATCACGTGACAAATTTCACAAGTGATCATGTTTATCTAATTTCGTTACACTAAAGCAGAAGCCTTAACAAAAGATTCAAGAGTATTATATTAGCGCCTGTTACATTTTCGTACCAAGATTTTGAAATACATGGTATGAAGAAAAATACAACTCCGCATATCCACTTATTGACTGGTTGCATCAAATTTTCTTCGTTTTTGCCAAAATAACGGAAAAAAAAAAATTAATGTGCCGACAATATGTTTCAATCCTTCAAACTAAATTCTGTGTTTCTTCAAGTTTCCTTACAACCTCTTCCATATATGGTCTCTCCCCTTCATTCGGAGCCGTGCATCGAACGGCTATGGCCAAGACATTTCGAAATTCAGAGGCAACATAAGCTCCATTTAACCGTGGATCCGCCATGGCACTAATACTTGCTCCTTTTATTATTGCATCTCTTGCCTGCATAAATTTGCAGCACATATGACACGTATCAATTAGGTTACAATAGAACGTCCGTTATTTGTTAAACAGACACCTAATGGAACCACAATTTGTTGGATTTGAATTCAAATATAAATCAACCTTAAAATGATCCTACAAATCAATAAGAATGTAATTAGGGTCTAATACCATGCTTACATGAAATCCCCGTTGTGTCTTAAAAGGGCAAGTTAATGTCATTAATGTCTTGATATGATAACATGAGCTTATTTAAAACTGTTTTTAAAATAACTAAGAACGCTTTTAGTGAAAATATTTTTGGATTTCTAAAGCACTTGGTGCTTAAAGTGCTTCCTAGGTGCTTCTTACAGAAAGCACTTCAATTGCTTTTCCAAGATTCACTTGCATTTTTACTAAGGATTGGTTTCAAAAACACTTTCATCCATGTTAAAAGCACTTCTAAACGAGGTTAAATGGCTGTGATGAATTCTCTTTAATGGACAAAAGTCAAAACCCTAAAAGCTATACAATCCTAGTAGTCCCTGCAAACCCTACGACACAACATACAGACTTCATTGAATGAGTTGATAAGGGTGGGTGCTTTGTAGAAGACTATAGGCGTTCAAAGTTGCTTCCCGCAGATTTCAAACTCTCCACATCGACTTCAATGGCTGCTAACTAGATGTTCAGGTCAGCCATTAATCACAAGGTTTTGTGTTTTGGTCATTCAACCATCTCAAGCCAACAAAATTCGGCCCCTTAACGTCATGCACAAAGAATTTCTAGACTGTATGTAGTTTCTAGATGAAATTAGGATTAGAGCAAACCTCCTCAATTAGTGATTTTGCCTTCTTTCCTGTCAAAACTTGGAGCAGAAGAAACCCGAAATCGAAAACGTCTGTTTTGATGGTTCGCAACCCTTTTCTTTCATGTGGCTTGAAGCTTGACAAGTCGGAGTCTATGATCTTGGCTTCAAGTTTCTCAGTCAGAAATATATTTGCTACCTGACAGTCATTCAATGGTTAGTAATAGTAATTAGTTTCTTTAATGGTGTTTAAAGTCTAAACCAAAATTGATTATTTACCTTTACATCTCCATGAACCATTTTATCCAAGGGATTAACATGGAGGAAACATAATCCACGAGCAACCCCGATCGATATCTGCATTCGACGTTCCCATGTCAAGATTGGTGCCTTCACATTACCTGCTCCATTACCTGCTAAACCCTAATTAGTGTTCAATTACTGCATATAGTTATGCAGATATACGGCACAAAGTACACTGATTAGTCTTACCAAATAGCCAGCCTGCTAGGCTACCATTTACGCAGTGCTCGTAAACAAGACAGTGTTCTCCTTTGTCACAATACCCCAAAGTGCTCACCAGGTTAGGATGCCTAATCTTCGCTTTCCGGCACGCCTCATCCCCAAAACTCGGAACCGTAATCCCCTGGTTTAGTTTCTTAATCACCGTTGGCATTCCACTCGGCATTATTCCAACATAGCATTTTCCTGAAAGGATCTGTGAGTTTCAACCTCAACCCAATTTTTGAGTGTACTAAATCAAAAAATTTAATCATGATTAGCATCATAATACTGATCATAATTCATACCAAGTTTTGTCTCTCCAATTAAGTTTAAATCGTCAAAATAGTTGGTAGCTTTCAGCACTTCATCTCGTGAGAATATGTAAAGACCGGAGCAGTTGAAGAAACTCACCAATTCATCCTCTGTTGTCTTCTTGGAGACTACATATGACCGCGTGCAACAACGAAATATATGAGTAGCCATTCACTTCTTAATTTGTTAATCCTTGGATTTAAGAGGCTAATTAATTTTAATAGATGCTCACCAGATAGGATTTCGATATCTTTTTCGCTTGCATATTTTAGTTGCTTCCTGGTAATCTTGTAAAGAATCGGAGTTAAAATCACCAGCGCCACTGCCACGATCACTATAGCAAGGAGTTTCTTGGATCCCAAGATATAGGCTTTGTTTGGACTTTTTTGTGTAGGCCATGGAGACTCTGCAGAAACACAAGAACAGGATCATCAGTCTGGGAAAAATCAAGTATAAGAGAAACCTTGTGGTCCAAGAAATCTAACGAATATATGGATCGATATAGAAATCTTACGAATCTCGTTCCACAAACACGAAAAAGTTCCCTGAACAAAGTTTGGGGATTGAGCATCTGAGCTAGCTAGACTAACAAGTAGAGCTTCAGCACACCCTTTGTCACTTGATCTATTTCTTTCCTTTAGAGCTTGCAAGGTTTTCCTGTAAGAAACAACGCAATCGAAACACACTTCATCGCTGTGATTCCTGCTAGATAAGTCCTTGCAATTGAAGCGTAACTCGTTATACGATTCAACCCCGATAAGATCAATAATTTGATCCACATTGTTCGAACACAGGTCCCGTGTTGAAGAGGAGATGAAGTCTTGGAGCTCACATATGTTTAGATTGGTCCTGTTGTGAAGATTTTCGAATATATTCGTACAATTCTGAGCTTCTGAAATCTCGAGGTATATGGATCTGGATTGGCTAGATTTTAGAGTCATTGCTTGGAAGAGAGATTGGAGGGCAGAGCTGCAACACGAAGAAGCTGCGGCATCCATGTCAAAGCACTCGCTTTGCGCTTCGTAAGGGAACCTGGTAAAATCCAGTGTGCAAGCACCTGGTCAAGAAAACGAAAAGAAAAAAAAAAACAGACTAATTAAACTCTGTCAAATGGATTAACTGATGGATTAGGAAAAGAAATTAACTGTAGAAACCATGCGTACTTGAATTAATCTTGTGAGGTTTGTGCAGAAGTGCGAAGATGAACAGGAAAAGATAGCGAATTGCCATTGTTCTGTAAGCACTGGTTTTTTGTCTTTTCTACTTGTGGGAGAAATGATATTCAAGACGTGTTTGTGATTCTGTCTGTAAGAGCTAAAACTGTTTTATGGGAGCTTAAAAACGCTCCGAAATTACTAATAATGTGCTCAAATATTGTCAGATATTAAATTCGAGGTGAGAGCATCTCAAAGTTACGGCACAAGACGGATAATCCTTTCAGGTCTGGACAGGTCCTTGACTCAGTCCCAGAACAAAGGGCCGTTGAGGATGTCATTTAATTTGGTTGATGGGAAGATGGCGTCCTTAGCCGGCTGGTGTGGGACTAAAATCTGTAACAAGTGCGACCATGACCTCATATTATTCTTCTTCTGAAGGAATTGACATGATTATTGATCAATGATCAATGCAAAACATCAAAACTCCGCCGAAAGATGTACGTTTTTGGCCACTCAATTGTGATTAACGAACTTTTATTGTATATATGTTATAAATTCTAATCGGATCGTTAATTTTCTTAATCATCTTTCAAGTAAAAAATCGATAGTATCCTTCACCGCTTATTCAGTTGCATATTGGAAAAAAAAAATGAACATTTTAGTAGGGTGCACTCTTTGGAGTGGGCGCGAGAGAATGTCCAACTCCATAGTCGCATATGACGTGATTAGATTCTTGCAAATTTGTTACTGAGAATTGTTCCATGGAGCATGCTTGGATTAATCTTAAAACATCATAATCTTATGTCTAGAGGTGGTAAATCAACCTACTAGGTTGTTAATGGGTACTCTTTACGACCCGTTTAACTTGATATCACCATAATATCAGAGTGAGATTGGTAGGTGTAAATGTGAAATCAAACTAATGTATTGATTTGCCACCTCTACTTATGTCCTATGTTGCTGTTGTGGAGCCAAAAATAATCACAAGGAGCCATGTGGATTTTTGGATGAAAATGACAAAATTACCCTTAAAGCACACCAGGATTCCTACGCGCGAGCAGTGGGCAATTATCCTTCAATCAAGTCAAAAATGCCCAAAATAGGTAATAATTCAAAACCTATTTCATCCATCCTCATCAAATCCTTTCCACAAGGTAACTCCAAATCATTCCTCTTTTATTATATTAATTAGCTAATCAATTAGGAAATTATTCTATTTATTAGTTAATTAATTGATTTATTATTCAATTATTCCTAATTAGCTACAAATCATGGACCTCACCCAAAATACCAACGAAGTGGTTGGTCCTCCTCCTCCTCCTAAAGGGGCCGGCCACACCTTTATAAATATTATCTCATTCTCTCCAAAACTCAATTCGAATTCTCTTGTTAAATTTTCAAAATTCTCCAAACATTTTTCTTTCAAAATTCTAACTTTGGCATCGGCCAAAGCCACTCCCCCCCCCCCAAAAAAAAATCATCATGGGCGTGTGAGGCTCTTGGCCTTGACCTAAGGTGTTAGTTGTTTTGTAGGCATAATTTTGTCCAAGATCAAGGAGGAAGAAATTTGCATCCATAACTGTCTTATCCAGACTAGACAATTACAAGAAAGAATGTAGAAGTCATGTCCCAACACAATATTATAAATTAAGCTTAATTAAGTTAGGTAGAGTAGTGTGTTTGTCACTCTGCATCTACATAACTTAATAAATTTAGCATAAAAGAAAAGAAGAAAGGAAAAGTAATTCCCGTCAAACAAAGCAAAAAATATTAAAATCGTTTCCCATGTTTTCTCTTGTTGGCCTATTGGAAGTCGGATTTGTGGAAATGCACGAACCCAAGAAAAGTCTCAATCCAAAAGAGAGAAGTGGAATTCAATTTTTTTATTTATCACACAAATCCTATCATGAATGTTTTACACGAATTCTTCACATGTCCCATGGAAAAATATTGTATGAATTACAAGGCGTGGTCGGCATGGTCGTTATGTATGAATAACAAAGCGTGATCGTTATGTATGAATTATAAGGCGTGGTAGTTATGTTATGCATGTTAAAGAGTATGAGCTCGTTTGGATATGTTTTTAAAATGACTGAAAGTGTTTTTAGAAAAAATCTTTTTAGGTTCCAAAAGCATTTTAAAGTACTTTCTGCAAGAAGTATCATTTATGTGCTTTCTCTATGAAGCACTTTAAATGTTTTTTTAGGATTTACTTGCATGTTTACCAAGGATTGGTTTTAAAAATATTTTCACTAAAAGAGCTTTCAGTCATTTTAAAAGCACATCCAAATGAGCACTATATCAAAAAATGTGGCAATTTTGTGTATTTAAATAACATCATTTTTGTATTTTGAGCCCAAATATGTCCAACCATTGACACCATTTTTGTGTTGTATGACTAAATGCTTGGTTTTACCACTAATACTCTTGTCCAATTACGTTAATTAAAGCTCATTTGAAAGTGTTTTTGAAATGATTGAAAACGTTTTGTTTTTTGAACCAATCATTAGTAAACGCAAGTAAATCTTGAAAAAATACTTGAAGTGTTTATTGGAAGAAACACAACTTTAACTGCTTTTGAAACCCAAAAATATTTTTTCTAAAAGTGTTTTCTGTCATTTTAAAAGCACTTCTAGTCGAGCCATGTTTATAAATTATATGTTTAGAAAGTCCTATTAAGGAACAAATAACTACATTGATATTCGTCATTGGTTACAATAATGTCAACACATTATTAAAAAATATTAACAAACAATACTTTGTTTGTCAAAGAAAAGATGCACCACAAATAATAATATTAGTACTACTATTTTTTTATATTTGTTGCAATAACATAGATGTATTATGCATTACTTATTAAAAAGACGTCTGTCTGTTTCATAGCGGGACTAATTCAAACACTGATCCACTAAGTACTAAAAATTAGGCAGCTCAATAAAAACAAAAGAACAAATATATACATCATTATGCACTAGGCACGAAATTTTCACACCAATTGACTACCATTGTTGTATGGAAAGATCAACTTTTTATGTCGACGGGAAGAGCGACGAGTGACAGATAACAACTAGAGGTTGTAGTGAGTTGCGGAAAATCTATCCACGCGGAATCAGAGCGCAACGCAAGCCGCACCCGCAGCGGTCCCTTTTATAACTCTCCACCAAAAAAAGCCTATCCTTTTCACCCTTCAACTCTCACACTTGCAGAAGGGGAGCAAGCGGCTCTGGTGTGTTGGGGGTCCTTGTGAGCTGGGATTGCTTTCTGTTCAAAAATGGCGTGCAGGCTTGCAAATTCTGCGTTCCTCACAACGGTAAAGCTCTACATTTTGATAACCAGTGGCTCAAATCTTCTCTTTTTACTCTTGTTTTTTCAAATTTTGGAAATTTGAGTGTTGGTTTTTCAAATATTGGAAATTTGGGTTGCAGGGACCCCATCAGAACCCAATTCAGAGGCAAAGAATCGGGACCCATTACTCTTCACGAATCTGCTATCTGAGATTGGACGGCGCTCTCCGAAAGGGAATCAAAAGGCAGCAATGTTCGAGTCGTAGAAATTGGACGGCGGTTGTGCAGGCGGTTGCCGTTCCAGTTGCGCCGCCTCCGGAAGCTGACAGTGCCGAGTACAGAAAACAATTGGCTGAAAGTTATGGGTTCAAACGGATTGGAGAGCCGCTTCCGGATAACGTTACGCTGAAGGATGTCATCGAGACCCTTCCGAAAAAGGTATTGTCTTTTTGGATAATGTTAATCTCAGAGCCACACCACCAATGCAACTTGTTTTTAACCTGATGCATCTGTTTAGGATTTTTGACATTTTTTTTCTGGGGATTCTTTGTGAGTTAGACTGCCAGTAGTTTGTTCAAATGAGTGAATTTAGCGCCCGTTTGATAACCATTTTGTTTTTCGATTTAGTTTCCATTTGGTAGTTTAAAAGAAGGGAAAGAAATCTTCTTTCCATAGTATATGTGGAAGATATAGTATAACCCACCATTTTTTTTTTCTATGCAATTGCAATGTATTGATTCCAGTTAACAATTTGTTGATAAATGTAAACAATCCCAAATGTAACTGTTTTCTTCTTGTTTTCGTATTTTAAGGTGTTTGAGATTGATGATGTGAAAGCATGGAAGTCAGTTCTAATATCTGCAACTTCCTATGCATTGGGGCTCTTTATGATTTCGAAAGCCCCATGGTATCTACTTCCTCTGGCTTGGGCATGGACGGGGACTGCAGTTACTGGGGTTTGTTCAAAGCACTTATCTTTATAGTATTGGTTCTTGTAACTTTCTTCACTCTTTTTTTTTTTAATCGATCACTATGATATATCTAAAGCCAACTCATTCCTTTTTCGTTTTGCCTTTCAAATTGTGAAGTTTTTTGTTATAGGTCATGATTGTGCGCACAAATCATTCTCAAAAAACAAATTACTGGAAGACATCGTTGGAACGCTGGCCTTTCTGCCGTTGATATACCCATACGAACCATGGCGGTTCAAGCATGATCGTCATCATGCAAAAACAAACATGTCTGTGTGTTTCTAAATCATAACTTCTTGAATAGGCGTAATGTTTCCATGTTTTAAGTATGTTTCTAACTCTTAACTTGAATTTTTCTTTTTACCTCATCATTTTAGGTTGGTGGAGGATACAGCTTGGCAGCCTGTTTCTAAAGACGAGTTTGATTCATCTGCTATTTTTCGCCAGGCAATCATTTATGGATATGGCCCACTTCGGCCTTGGATGTCAATAGCTCATTGGTATGTAACTATAAAAAAGGAATCACACATTGTTGATTTTTCTTTTGTTTGCGGTTGTTAAATAAGTAATGGAGATCTTTAGTCAGGATTCTTAATTTGTGTACATCCAATAAACATGTTGTATAAGGTTTACTTGGTTTCGTCTTTCGTGATAGGATGATCGTCCACTTCGATTTGAACATGTTCAGACCGAGTGAATTGAAAAGGGTGAAGATAAGTTTGGCTTGTGTTTTTGCGTTTATGGGGATTGGCTGGCCATTGATCGTGTACAAGGCAGGGATCTTGGGATGGATAAAGTTTTGGCTGATGCCATTTTTGGGATATCACTTTTGGGTAACACTACTTCCAATTCCCTTATGCTTTAATTTGATTGCAGTAATTAGCATGTATTGCTGTTGCTTTGACCATTTTTATGGTTATCGAGGTTTCTCTGAATTTTGTTTTTCAATTTTGTATGGATCTATAGATGAGCACATTCACAATGGTACACCATACTGCGCCTCATATACCTTTCAAAACTGCGGATGAGTGGAATGCTGCTCAGGCTCAACTTAATGGAACAGTGCATTGTGATTACCCTGGATGGTATTCTTCGTTATGTCATTTGGATCTTTAATCTGACATGATTGTACTTTTTAAACAAACATGGTTAGGCAGTTTAGTCAGCTTTTACTGGAGATACTATATATTTCTGACGGTGCTTTCTTCGTTCTTTGTGTTCCACACTCTGAAAGTGTTTTACCGATTTGGTTGTTCATCCAAAAAGAATTAACTGAGACATTAACGGTTCTTACATAGACTTTATAACGGATCCATTATTTTCTCAACAGGATCGAGACCCTCTGCCATGATATCAATGTCCATATACCACACCACATATCTCCAAGGATTCCAAGTTATAACCTACGTGCAGCTCACAAGTCTCTTCAAGAAAACTGGGGAAAGGTAGATATCATCATTTTCTTCTACATATTCTTATTGTGATTAGCCGTAAACAAATATGACCTGAATGTAAAGCAGAGCTGTTCAAAAAGCGGCGGTCAAAAAGGTTCGAAAGGCATAAGAAAGCAAAACGATTTATCTTCATTCTTTTTTCTTTTTTCCATGTGATTAACAGTATATGAACGAGGCTACATGGAATTGGCGTTTGATGAAGACGATACTGACGGTATGCCATGTTTACGACAAGGAGGAGAATTACGTTGCATTTGACAAACTTGCCCCTGGAATCGAGTCTCATCCAATTAAGTTCCTTAAAAAAGCAATGCCCGATTATGCTTGATCTACTTGTGTGCTTCGTAGGGTCACAGCCGTTTTGGTCCTTATCACTTACCTTTTCCTTTTGGGTCAAGATAGGTATGCTATCCCAATTTTTCTACATGTTATTGCTTATGTTTACACTCCTTTTCAGAATTTTTTTATATTATAAATGGAGAATCGATTGATGGAAATTTCCCGGAAGTTCATGTTATAGCGCCTTACGCAGGCGTTGGCGTCAGTCATCCTCTTCGTTGTCAAGGTAAAACTATAGTAGCTAATCATGCATTACAATAGTAATCCTCTAGAGTTTGATTTCTTCTTGAACCTTTGTGGTGTTTTCCCTCTGCTATAGCGAGAAAAACTTCAGTACGAGCATTCATACCACATGACCCGTCCACCCGGCACACAAACCAGCCTTACCCCTCTGCCCTTGGTCCATACCCTATTGGGTCTGCTGCCGTAGTGTGGCAGCCGTAATGAATACTCCGTCCTGCTACAACGGTATAACATGTGCCCACACTGAAATTGAAGAAATGAGTCAGAACCCCCCAGTGAGGCCATGGATTAAACTAGATGTTGGTAAGGGTAATGTTGGTTGGAATTAGTGTTGATCATTTTTTAAAGGCTGACAAGGGTTTCTCTAATTTGTAAATTAAGTAGAACTTGATGTTACTTTAAAGTCAAGTTAGTTAGCTTCATATCTTACTAATGAAGTAGAGGGAAACATTAAAATACTAAGCAGGCGCATACAACAAGGAAGTCAAGTTTAATTAAGTATTTGATGTCTCTATGTAGGGTTATCTAGTAAAGTAGGAAGAAAATCGCACTTCGCTTTTAGAAGAAAGCTCGGTAGGGTTGCCCGACTATGGGCTGGTTTGGTATTGCTGTGCTTTGAAAAAAAAAAAAGCAGTATTAGAGTGTTTGGTAAACTTTTATGTAAAACAGATGTGAAAAAAAGCCGGTTTTTCAAAGCTAGGTTTTGCAGCTTCTTGTTTTTGGCTTTTTTTCATCCAAAACTGTGAAAAAAAGCTGAAGCTGAGTGTTTACCAAACACAAAAACAGCTCCCAGCTTTTTTTGATAGCAGCTTTTTTCAGAATCACCTCAGTACCAAACCAGGTCTATGTCATGCGCTAGGAACATTGGACAAGAGGACGAGACTGGAGACCCCCATTTTTTGGTCGCACGAAACCCGCGTTATTCAAACCTGGTATGTGAGATGCCCTAATTAGTCAACCCTGCTGAAGTTTCTCCTCACTTTCACGCATGAACGTTGAGTGGAAACAGAATGAAGTCATGCTTTGTAAGCATTATAGAATGAATATACAAAAGCGGAGGAAGAGGTCAAAGAAGGTTCATAATATTCGAAGGCTAAACCTAACCACTTTGTCTAAAGCTATGCAATTCATAAAATCCCTTGGCCTGCAAAGAGTTGGCAGTTGCAACTGCTCACATGCCAAAGGGCATCTCCCTCCAAATCTGGAATGTTTACCAAAGCGTCTTACGCGGCATCAAAATATGTGCAGGAGATCACTTTGGCAAAGCGTACGACAAAAAAGCGAAAGAGAGAGAGAGCGAGGGTCTGTCCGAAAGCGGACAAAAACTTGGGTGCGACGGGGATAAATTCCGCCCTCCCTATTCAATTACGTCTCATGCATTTCCGATCACATGTAAGAATCTCCGTCTTCGTTTTATGACAGATGACCTGTAATCAGCGGATGTGCAAGGGTACCGCATTTCTAGTTATGGCGGTTAAGCAATCGATTTCATTCGGTTAATAGTAGGTAAAGCAAACACTTTGATTCTTTGTAGTGACCTCAGCAAACCCTATACAATCTTCAGAACTCTGAAGTATCTCTAAATTTCCTAAACCTACTAAGTATTGCTGCAACTCTCCATCTCCTACAATCTAACAGTACAGGAAAATCATGTATAATGTATGAAAAACGCGATCTTCAAAACATCAGGAATCGTAAGGCGAATCATATGATCGGAGGAGGTGGAGTCTCCCATATGTCAAACACATTTTCCTCGCTGTGAAGAGCGAAAAGCCGATCCCCACCTATCGAGAAGTCACAAATCGAACCTCCGTAGCTTCGCCGGAGCCTGGACGTTAAAACCCATTCAGGACCACAAAACACCGAAATTGAATCGTTCATGGACGAAAAGAGTTGCCCCTCATGCAATGCCAGCTTAGGGTAGCAAGGCTCATCAGGCATTTTCCCCTTCATGAGCCTGCTCCTCGAGCTCCACCTCACGCTTCCGCCGGAGTTTCTGATGTCGATAAACCCCAAATCTTCATACTCGTTCACCACGCAAATCGAGTTGCTGTCCTCCATTGCAATCGCATCTCTCACCCGCTTCTCGTCCACGGTGATCGGAGCTCCGATATCAGACCACGACCAGACCATCTTCTTCTCCCTGAAATCCAACAAACTTATGTAACAGTTGTCCTTTCTAGGAAACAACGTTGCGACCAACAAACAGTTGCTCCCATGTAGCCATTGCAGCTTGTCAGCATCGCCGAGCGACCAGCCGGGCGGTTCGTAGAAGAAATCGGTCTGTTTTCCGGTCATTTGATCCCAAACTCCAACGCCGTACTCATTGCTCCGACCTTTGCAGCTCGAAAAAATCTTGTAGCCCGAACCAAAACTCAAAGCTCCGGCAGTAAAGCTCTTAACTTGATTCTCATGACTAACTTGAAATTTGTACCTGAGCTCGCCGTTCGACGAGCTGAATAGCCCCATTCCGCCGTCTCCGCGGCCGAGCCGCTCACAAACGCTGATCACAATGCTCTCCGAGTCGACCCAACCAACATCATTGACTCTCTGATAGTCAAGGTTGATTGGCGGGTGCTCTTCCACCATCCAATCATACACATGGACCATCGAGCCATGGGCGACGCAGCAACCACCATCCGGGCCGGCGCGAATCGCCGTGCCATCGCCCGGAGCTTGTCCGGCTACTGTCCGGGAAAGCCACAGCCTGTTGCCATCAAATGGGCCCCACTTGGCTGATCGGACGTGGTCAAGGAGGCCGTAATACAAGGCTTCCCTGTAGAGAAGCTTTTCGGACATGGTGGCCGGGATGCAGAGCTCTTGGGTTCGGAGAAGATCAAGGAGGACGGCGAAACAATCGGGGTTGCGATCAATGAAGTACTCGTTGGTATTGTCGGATTGGAGATTCCAGTCCTCGTCGAACATCGCTCCGAACATCGAATTGCGGCCGGCGTTTGCGAGTGTCGTGGCGGTTGTTTCGAAGATTCTGCCTCCGACGTTGAATCGAACCCTGTCTTTCTGAATTCCCATGATTGGATTTCGGAAAGCTTTCGGATTGATTAAGTTCGTTTCCGAGAAATTTGAAGAAAATTATAGGATTCTTGATTGTTTGGATAATTTGAAATTCCGGTCAAAAGAACAGGATTGAAGAACAAAAGTATGAGAGAGAGAACAGAGAGATGATTAAGAAGCAAACGAGGGGATTTGAAAACAGAACTGCATGGGAAAGCAGGGGAATTTGATCGAATTTTGAGGAAATGAGATGTGGGTTTTGAAGAGTGGAGGATTCTGAGGCGTGGGTTTTTGAATTGTTGGGATTTGATGAGGAGGAATTGATGAATTGGAGCGTTCCGATTTCAAAAAAAAAAATGACTCCTTTTCTTTTATGGTGTCTTTCCTAATTTGCTTTGCCCATCCTCTCTCTCTCTCCTTGGTTTGCAGTTGCCGGTTGGTCTTCCTTTGCTCCGGACAGGCCTGAACTTTTCATAATTAAATACTCCATGGTAGGGTCAACTGTAGCTCTAGATCATCCTTGCCTCTCCACCGTTGGATGGTAATTTCGAATCCAATCCATTGGAGTTGAAAATTACTGTACTAGTATCTCAAATTTACAGGAAGCACTTTAAGTGCTTTCTGGAATAAGCACCAGTTACGTGCTTCTTTCAGGAAGCACTTTAAGTGCTTTTCCAGGATTTACTTGCATTTTTACTAAGAATTATTTCTAAAAACATTTTCACCAAAAACACTTTCGATCATTTTAAAAGTACATTCAAACGAACTCTAATATGTTTAACTTTTGACTTATTATGTAATAGTATTTTTGTTCACTTGTGGGCTGAGATCTCATGTTCGAAGTCCATTTACGTCACTAATACCTGAGTTTGATGTGTAATTATGGTTCATTCATTATGTAGATTGACACGATCACATGTCTTACACTAGAATATCGAGTACATAAAAAATATCTCCAATTGTAGTATGCTATTCATTTCAAATATCGATACGATCACAAATTGAGCGTGTCTTTCTATATGTCATGCGTTTTAACTTCCTCGATTAATAACGAACAATCAATTCATGGGGATATGTTATTTTCTTGGAGTGGGGACATTTATGGTGGAAGAAATTTCCTTGTTGGGGATGAATAGTTTAAGGTTGTTGGATTAAGTCAGCTCCAACCGGTAAGAAAGCGTGTCTTGTGCGGTGTGTTTTCAATTCTTGTCTTTGTTTTGTGTAAAATTTGAAGTTTGAACAATTAATTCTAATAAACAAAGAAAATGACATAGAAGTCGAGGCTTTCATCCAATCCAATCACGACACTTATTGGGACCCTTTGTTCCTTCCCATCACATTTATAAATAATCATAAATTGTGATTGACTTCATGTTGATTTCAAATTGTGCCAAAATTGCCATAACCTACCAATTCGGAGAAAATTTGAGAAAACTCAATTTAAATTAAGAGAGTTATTGTGATGGTATTTTTAAATTAATTATGCATTGTTATGTGTTATTAATAATAATATCGTTTGTTCAATGATATAATCATTTTATTTTTAGTTAAAAAAATTGAACTTAATTACCAAATGAGTTAATTTTAAAAAAAAAAAAAAAAAAGTAGTTATCAAATGGCCTATTATAATTCTGTCATTGTAATAATTTTTCGAAATAATTCAGTGAGTTGTTCTCCTAAAAGTATACCCCAAATGTCAAGTCTGAGGTTTTTTTTGACAAATGTAAATTTCCACATAGGAAAGAAAACAAGTACTCGTGAATCTCGTTTTTCTGCCTTTCTTACAAGAGGTTTTTTAGTGTGTCGTGAACGGGTGTTACACCACGTGTTATTATATAGGTGGAGGGAATTATATATTTTTAAGTTGTTAATTTTTTAGCATAAGTGTTTTACCACTTGTATAACTACACATGATGTGCTACCTCGTGTTCCGAACTCACTGAAAAATATTTTCATTTTAGTGCACCGGACACACCGATTGATACACCAAATATTATAATACAATTAGTTAAAAACATGAATAAAAATTCAATTAATTATATATCACATATTATACCGAACCGCATTTCCGCTACATCGAAAAATATCTCCTTTCTCACACATTCTAAGAGCAGTGTAGCATGGTACACTGCAATTTGTAAGTGCGGGTCATAGACGGCACATCATTGCATTTGCACTTTGGTTGTTTAAAGTAGTTAAATATTTTCAAACCTTCAAAGGGTAATTTAATCCACGATGCTTTTTACTTTCTAATGGTTTTGGGTTTACATTAAGGTTAAGAATAGACTCTGGATGGTGGACCCATGCACTTTGTGCATCAATAACTTCTACTCTACGTCTCAATATATTTTTTTATTCAATCCTTATCTTGTACCATCAATAACGAAAGATAGATGATTTGAATTTGAAACTTACATGTAAAGGAGGATATTCATCGCTAATCAAGTTACAATCCTTTTATCCCTATGACTCAATATTGTTATCGCTAAAATTTCAAATAAAGAACTATTTTCATTCGTGAACTGAACATAACATTTTCTTACAGTTGCTGGAGAATAAACAACACAAGAAAGATAATAGGTTGAATGCATCCAAATTAGAGGTTATGATTCATGATTGATACTCACTCAAGCCATTTTTGGAGTTTTGGAAAATATTAAACCTAAGGTTTGGGTTTATTTGGACACTATTGGTTTACTTAAATTTAAAGACACTGATGACATTATTTGCTTAATTACTTAATCTTATCATCTTACTTTATGGTGACACAAATCAATTTTTTATTTTTTTTTACGTTAGCTTTAATTCAAAGTTCTTATGATATAATTTTGAATTATTATACGTTTTTTATTTCAACAAAAATAAAAGGAAAAACTAAGAAAAAAATTAATGGGCCTCAAATTGGATCCGGCCTCAAACTGGCATTACGGTCACCTTGGACAAAATTGTACATCCAATCCAATGGATTTGGTGGGCTCCCAATTCTTGTTTGGGTTTTAGAGTGATTACCTTACAACTAATAGCGTGTTTACTAATCCGTAATCAAATTAAGAAAAATTGAATTGATGAGGAATTGGATTGAGGTGGAATCAGAATCAAATTCCTGTTAAATTTGTTTACTAAAATTGTCCGGAATCGGAATACAATTCCATAAAGCTGTTTACTAATTCAGCATAACTGATAAACCAGTATGATTACTAAAATGTCCTTGGTCTCAAATCAAATATTTTATGTATTTTTTTTTTAATAAATTTTGATATAGTATATAATAGTAAGAAAAAATTAAATTGCTTTTTTATTTCATAGACATACTAAAATGATTTTGTTTATTATTTTATAAATTTAAGTATTGACTTTAATATCTAAATTTTCTCGCTTAAGTTGTAGTTTTTTCTCTTCGGCATATGTATGGAGTTGTGCATAATGTGAATAAGCATAGAATTATGCTTAATGAGCTAGAAGGACATGGAAAGAAATTGTTAGGAGCATTTTCATAAAAATAAGTCTAGGGTTAAAAGGATAATCTTGGAAATAATGAAAGTAAGTGAGGGCATAAAGGGAAAAAAATTATCATTCCAATTGCTTGGGTAATCTGGAATCCAAATACCTTGTATATGTTGGGAATCCAAATACTCCAATTTCAGGAATTGGATTCCATTTTTTGTGTGAGCCCCACACACTTTTGATTCATTCCAATTTTAGTAAACACATGTATAATCCGTAATCGGAATCGGATTCTTTATTCTCATTCCGATTACGGATTAATAAATACGTTATAAATGTACTTCTAACTACATTTGACAATTTTTTTTTAGCAATTGTGTAATTAGATCAATCCTAGACAGTTACTTACAAGGGCATTTTTATAATTTACAAATTCAAGTATATCATATTGAATTTGAAAAATAAAAAAATAGCATCACATTTGAGAGATTTGAGAGAGTTTGAAAAAAGTTAGAAAAAAACATTCCAAACAATATGCCTAAACTAAAGCCAAATATGACTCCTCACACAATGTGATATTTCCTCTTACTAGGAGGGAAAGAGATCACTATGCTCTTCAGGAGAAATGTGATGTTAGAGAGATTATTTATTTAAATTAGGATTTTTATTCAAAATGGTTCTCAAGATTTGCATAACTTCTAACTTTGGCTTCTAAGATTTGAAATCAATAGAAGTGGTCCTGAGATTGTCACCATCAATCATTTTGGTCATTTTGTGAAAAATTATGTTAAATAAGGATCAAAATGACAAAAATATCCTCAATTTAAAACAATTGGCCAAAATGATTTGACAAAAAGTGTATTTCTATCATTTTATTCTTATTTTATAAAGATTTTTCATGGAATGATCAAAATGATTAATGATGAACAATCTCAGAGACCATTTCTATTGATTTCAAATCTTATCGACCAAAGTGAAGAGTTATGCAAAGTTCAAGAACTATTTTAACTAAAAAGCCTTTAAATTATTAATGAAAGAATTCAATTATCATCTAGTTTACAAAATATAATTTTTATATATGATTTACTACCTTTTTTTTTCGAAGAAAGCATGGTGTCAAACTTTTTAGACTTTGGACCTTGCAGTTTTCAGCAGTAAGTGATAATATGTAAATTGGGACATAAAGATTTAGGACCTTCTTACTTTTAATTGAATTATATGATTGATTTGAAATACCGTTATTTCCGTTACAATCATAATCCAAATCTTCTACTTACAAAGCCGGAGATGCCAAAATGGCTTATGAACGAGATATAACAGTGAGAACGAGGGTCCTCTTTGTGAAGATCCTGGGAATTCTCAAATTATGTTCGTTTATCGTACATTGTGCAGTCAATTTTTTTTCAGATACTATTCATATTTAATTTTAAATGATTTATGACCATAAATGTCTAATAAACAGACACGATTTGAGAATATTCAGAATTCTCACAATGAGGATCCGAAAACAATGAGGATCTGAAGAGGATTCACATTCTCAATGTGAAACCCAAAAGAAGAATAAAATCATGTCGTCAAACCTTGATGAAGCATCTCCGACTAGACATTTTCCTTGTTTTTTCATACGTCCTGATCAAAATTCCAACTTGTACCAGATCGCGACACGTGGAAAAATCATCTACATCTCCCCCACCGTTGGTCAGTGTAGGCCGCGCCCATCTGGAACCAAAAATCTTGGGGTGTCCTGTGTAGGGTTTAATACTGCCTCTATCGCCTCCATCGCCTCTTCTCTTTCGCAGAAGCCTTCAAAAAGCTCTCTGCTTCTCCCAAATCCCCACAAATATTTCCGCTATTAGAACCCTAATTTCTAATTCCAGAGAGAGAAATTCAATACGCGTAGAACAAAAATCGCAACTTTCTCTGCAAAATCGCAACTTTTTGGGCTTCGGGAATGGCCGACGCTTTGGTGCAAACGGCGGAGCTCCAAATCCAATCGGAGGGCTTTGCGGATTTAATGCCCGAATCGAAAACCGGGGCGAATCCTCTTCAGAGGCGTATCGAGTTCCACCGAGCGAGGAAGCCCTGCAATGGCCTTAACACCAGTGGCGGTGACTTTAGGCTCGAGACCTTGAACCCCGGAAGCAGCAACAACGGCGGTAGCAGCTCTAATCAGGGTCAGTCGAGTTTGAGTGCTAAGAAAACGGATCGGTCCGAGTTTTTGGAGAACGGGTTGGATCCGGAGCTCAGCTTTGGCATCACCTTCCGGAGAATTGTGAGTCAAAGTGTTGCCTTTGATCGCTTTCTTCTCTAACTTCCATTCACTATTACTTATATGTTTGGTTGGTCGTGATGATGTTTCTTTCTTTTGCTTAGTTAAATGGAATCATTTCGCATTTTTCGATTCGGGCTTGTTATATGTTTTGTTTAGATGAATTCAGAGTTTTGTTGCTTGGCTTCTTATGTCAAATCGATTTTCGGTTGAATTTGTTTTTTCTTTCAATTGTTTCATAGTCAATATTCTGTTATGTGATGGTTTGGTGGTAATACTATTGCTGCATTTGGTTGTTCTCCGAATATTCTTTTGGGTCCTAGTTGCATGACAGTGAAAATGGTTTGTGTAATTTTCAGGGTGCCGGTTTGAGGAATATGGGGAACACTTGTTATCTCAATTCAGTGTTGCAGTGTCTGACATATACTGAGCCTTTAGCTGCATACTTGCAAAGTGGAAAGCATCGAAATTCATGTAAGGACTCCTCCGAAAACCCTAGACTTGCCCTTAGTTTGGATGTGTTTGCAACAAGTTAATATAGACAAAAAAAATGTCACATATTTGTGTCTGTGTGTTTGCATGGAAGGAATTAACATAAACAAAAAAAGTGTCATAATATTCCATTTGTAAAGTGAGGGTAAGCCTGCGCACATATGTGCTTACATGTGCATGTGTGAAGAATGTTGAATTTATGTGCATAGCTAATTTGTTTGATTTTGTTTTTACAGGCCATATTGCTGGGTTTTGTGCTTTATGTGCCATCCAGAAGCACGTTAGTCTTGCTCTACAATCAACCGGGAGAATTTTGGTTCCAAAGGATCTAGTCATTAACTTACGATGTATCCTTGAAATGTTTTGTGGTGATATATTTCTGCCATATATAGTTGGACGTACTCATTGGACTCCCATGTTTGGCCACAGAACGTTCTCTTTTGTTGATGGAGTTCTTATTTATTCAACATGCTCGACAACCAAGTGTGTCAATAAAGAAGAAAAATAAAAATATTCAATTATTTTTTTTTAAATTCTTCTATGAATGAATTTTTTCTATTTTTATAGTTTACAGTCAAAGTTGATTTTTAATAAGCATTAAAAAAAATTTCTTAGGGGGATAACTAATACCCAAATGATCTGATTGGAGCAAGTTTAAGGGAGTGTTCATCAAGAAGTTTCTTGTCTTCCCCATTCCAATTTTGCATTTTCATAAGGTTAAGATCAGGGTCAGTTTATAAGTGTTGTATTGGGTCTATTTTTGTTGTTTCTATGCTTGAAGTTGGAATCCTTGACAAATGATAAGGCATATCTCGAACTTTCACCAAGTCTAGACAGGAGGATGCACATGAATACATGGTAAACTTGCTGGAATCCATGCATAAATGCTGTTTACCTTCTGGTGTGCCAAGCGAATCCCCAAGTGCCTACGAGAAGAGCTTGGTACACAAGATTTTTGGCGGTCGCCTTCGAAGCCAGGTAAAAATTGTAATGGTAGACTTTGTGGTTTTTGAGATACTGTAGTGAATGGGAGTTTATTTTTTTTGGTAAACAGGTAAGGATTTTAAGTATTTACTTGATATTTCGTAACCCGATTTGTTGTTATCTATTCAGGTCAAATGTTTGCAGTGCTCCTATTGCTCCAACAAGTTTGACCCGTTCTTAGATTTAAGTCTTGAAATATTCAACGCAGATTCCTTGCAAAAAGCACTTGCAAAATTTACTGCCTCAGAACAGTTAGATGGAGGGGAAAGGCAATATCAGTGCCAACGATGCAATCAGAAAGTTCGGGCTCTTAAACAGATGACTGTTCAAAAGCCTCCTTATGTACTTACCATCCATTTGAAGCGATTTCGTGCACATGAACCTGGACGAAAAATTGACAGACATGTAAAATTTGGCCCTACATTGGATTTGAAGCCATTTGTTAGTGGTTCCTACGTAAGTATTCAAGCATTTTTAGCCATGCAAGCTTTACTTCTAAATTTTTTCTTCATTTGACGAATGAACCAATTTAAAAGAAACATTGTGGCATTTGATGTGCAAGTCACTGATTCTGTTTACCTGATTTTATTTCATATTTCATAATCTTGCCCAATTCTTGTTGAAAACTGTATCTTAATTTTGGTCCTTTTTGCTGAAAAAGGTTAAATTTGGAATTAGAATCTGGACAATTAGGTTTATGACTGGGGTAACACATTAAAGGAAGCCAAAAGTTATATGTTGCTGATTTGATTATGTTTTGTGCCATTCACATCATGGTTTTGTATTCTAATCCTGTTTTACATTCTACTTGACAGGAAGGGGATTTGAAATATACTCTCTATGGGGTTCTTGTTCATTGTGGGGCTACCACCTATTCTGGCCATTATTATTGCTATGTTCGCACATCAAGTGGCATGTGGTACTCTCTTGATGACAACCAGGTGAGTTGATAATTTACATATCACTGTTCCTCATAATACTTAACAATTTGGATTGTCCAAGTCGGTGTAACCCAACTTTATGGATCTTAGATGTGCCATGTCAACAAACTGATTATGATCATTTGCTGCTGAAAGTTTCCCTTTGGATGAGTTATTAGAAGTAACAAAGGATAAAAATGGTGGGATTTTGGAAAGATGAGATTGATCCCCGAACTTACTTGTTTGGTTAAGCAATCAAGTGTGGTAGGATTCATTTAAAGAACTTAATACAACATGTTTGGCCTGTGCCCTTGGTCCAGGGTATTGGGTCCTGAACCTTGGTCTGGTGTTCCCCCAGAAATTGACATATTCCCTTTCTATGGTTCCCAACCACTTTTCAAATGGGATTGCAAATCCCTTTTATAAGTCCCTTGTCCAAAGATGTACTGAGTTTTTATCTTTGAATGACTCTGATTGGATGGGTATACTTGATATATGAGAAAGAAATGCTAGTACCATATTTGAGGGACAGGGCAGCAGTAAATCCACAATCTTTAAATTGCATATGAAATGAAAAAAAGTAATCAAGGTTTCTTACAAGTTTGCACAACTATGATGCAACAGGTATACCAAGTTAGTGAGAGGATTGTTTTAGAACAGAAGGCTTACATGTTGTTTTATGTCCGCGATAGAAGAAATATAATACCAAGGAAGCCTGTTGAAGTTGCTCGAAAGGAGAATTTCAATGCAAATGGTGCTGGATTAAAAACTCGTTGCACTAACAACCAAGGCTTCAAAGGACCGGTTCAGAATGTTTCTGTTGAGGGCAGATCAAGTGGTCCATCCTCATCTATCGTTATGACGCAAAAATCAACTATAGTTCCACCTATGGTGCCCCTTTTGAAGGAAGCATCAACTAACTGCCAGACAGTGGCAGGAAATATGGTGCCTATGAAGGAGCCTGTTTCGGAGTCTTCTCCATCTTTATCAAAAGACTTGCTGAAAGGGTTTTCCATTCCAAGCCGCAGCAGTGGTGGTGCTTCTGAATCTAAAAATGCGGCAGAAAATATGGTGTGTGTGAAGGAACCTGTTTTAGATTCTTCTTCATCATTACCAAAGGATTCATTGAAAGGGATTTCCATTCCAATTCCCACATTGGGAAAAGACATGCTACCATCACCTCCAACTAGAAATGGTGGCACTTCGGATCCTGAAAATGCCACAGCTGCAAAAGCTGAGGGCAATAAAACTGACCTTAATGGGAGAGGAAGGTCAGTTGAAAACAGTGGTGTTTCCAGTGTCATAGCACCCAATGTCAAGGACCCTGAAAGCCTTGAGGCTGCTAAACCCATACTAGATGAGACCCCTCATAATGTAAGTGGATGCAACATATCTTCTATACACTTTGATGTCTCTAGTTTTACCTACTTGATATTTTACTTTTGTTTGGTGCTTGAGTTTTTAACTTGTTTATGCATCTAGAAGAATCTTGTATCCTCTAAGGGAGACTTGAGTACGGCATCCGGAGTTCCTAGCGGTATGAAAAAGGAGGGAATTCACACTGTAAAATCATCAGATCAACCAAGCTCTAAAATTAGTCAGGTATTTTTTTTTTTTCTTTTTTTTTTGTATTTTTTATGCATTTTATGATAGGTTGTGTTGTCATGATTTAACTTCTTTTATATTTTAGGTTGGAAGTTTTACCAATGGAAGTGCTGCTTGTAATGTTTTGGGTGAGAAGACTAGTGATTCAGGCCAAAAAGTATTAATTAATGAGTCAGCAAAATTGTCTGGCTCCTCATTAATTGTGACATATGGATCGATGCTTGTGAAATCTTCTGATTGCAAACGCCATAGAAAATTGAAAAAGAAGCAGCTGAAGTCTAAGGTTGCATCCATGCAGTTACGACCTAGCTTACTTTCCCGGGCGGTCTTAAGCGTACAGAAGAAGAAAAAACACAAAAGGAGTAAGCACCCATCTTCAGATACCAGTAGCCTTCTTAAGAAACACGTTATGGACAATTCTTGCTTATCTGATATGGGGCCGTCTACATCTGAGCAAACCCAGTCAATTCCCTTGGTTTCTACTCCTTCTAAGCAAAAGTCTAAGAGGAAGGGGACCAAATCTGGCTTAAAAAAGGATGCAGATGGAACTGATAAAAAGCAGGAAATGAAATCTCATGGTCATTCTTTAATGGCTGCCAATAAGGGTGAGTTTAGAGAAAGTGTTGGTCAGAATGGTACAGTGCTTGCAAGTGATAAAAGACTACAAATTGGTAATGTCTCTAGCTCTTGCTCAAAAGAAAATCTGCGGGAGACCGGGGAAAATGATACCCCACACAATTGTAAAAGAGACAGAATGCAAAATGGAGGGATTGGTGTGCTGAACCGAGGTCTTGACGAGACAATGGGTGAGTATATTATCTAGGACTCTGCCCTCCTGACCATATATATCCATGGTTGCTGGTAGTTTTGTAGTATTTGCATATATTCCATGCCGTTATGTAGTCATGCATGTGTTACCTTTACAATTGCAATGCCTTCTGCATTTACATCTATGCTGATTGGCAAGTTGAGCTTCACTGCTACCCAATTGATCTGTTAGTTTTGAATGCTGGATAAGCCTTTATTACTTTTTTGTTTTTTGTTTTTTGTTTTGTTTGTTCTTTCTTCTGTCTTTTAGAAAATATGAACAAGAAGCCCATTGAAACTGATGTTACCTAATGTTATTGTGGTTATAATTTCCTGATTGCATCTCTCAAAAAAATATGTTGGTTGCAGTTGCACGTTGGGATGGAATAGAATTGCCTCCTCCTCGTATTGTAGAATCAAGCCGTGCAAAGAGTGTCAGCATTGGTTATATACCTGACGAATGGTGAGTTTGGAATCCCTTGCATGTCACATTAGTTTAGATCAGCATGAATTTTCACCAGTTAACGCATTACATATAAAATCTTCTGACAAGTTGTGGAATGTTTAATTGATACAGGGATGAAGAATATGATCGCGGAAAGAGAAAGAAGGTAAGGCAACCCAAAGAAACATTTGGCGGACCAAATCCATTCCAAAAGATTGCAACCCAGAGATTGCAGATGAAAAAGACAAAGGCAGACAGGTATGGTTCTGGAAATCACCCCCTCCGGATATGACAGAATAAGTCAAACTTGTATGGACAGATTGTTGGTTTGCTGTAGATGTTGAGAGAAATTGTAATACGGGGCGATTATTTGTGTTGCGTTTGGAGTGGAGAGGAAGAGAGCTCAGAGCAGGTGAACTGTATCTTACTGCTGTGAGGAGAATTTATCATGGACGGATAATTGTATTAGCTGAAGGATTACGTGTTTTCGGTCTTTCCGAGATACACTAAGCTTTTTGTTTTGCTATAAATCTATTTTTGGTTGACTATAAACAATCAGTATAACTTTTGAGGGTTGTGTTCTATTGTGATGTATGGAATTCTGGGTACTTTGTAAGATCTTAAATTTTTCATCTTTCAGTGATCATCGTAAAATTTCGATGACATCTCTATACTTTGCATGGGTGCAACTCTTAGGAGAGTATCTAAGTGTGTAACGGGGGTATATCTTCCTCTCTCTCTCATGATGAGAAAGTCCGAGAGAGGAAAATATCTCCGGTTACACCCGAGATTTTTCCAACTCACGCTATGCCCTCGCGGCTTCGTGGAGAAGCAACACAACAGTGACAGCATTATTGTCCGAGGAGTGGTTTGGTATTGCTGTACTTTGAAAGAAAGTTGTTTCTGCTGTGCTGTGAGAATAAGTAGCTGTGAAATAAAACAGCAGAGTGTTTGGTAAACTTTTTTGTAAAAGTGTTTTTGAAAAAAATAAGCAGTATTATAGTGTTTGGTAAATTTTTATGTAAAATATATGTGAAAAAAGCTGGTTTTTCAAAGTTGGGTTTTGCAGCTTCTTGTTTATGGTTTTTTTTCATCCAAAATTGTGAAAAAAAACTGAAGCTGAATGTTTATCAAACACAAAAACAGCTCCCAGTTTTTTTTTATACCAGTTTTTTTCAGAATCACCTTAATATCAAACCAGACCTAAGTCTGCAGCTGGCAAATTGGCAATATCATGAAACCAAATGTTATGGGGGGTTGGTCGTTTCAATTATCGTTAGTCCTTGTGCGTGTCGGTGGATTTTTTATTACTCCTCACCTTAATCCCCCCTCAATCAGTGCAAATTATTACGACTTGATGCAATCTTCCTCCATTTTCTTTCTTGTCGGGTCTTGGCGTGCTCCCGATCTGCTCAACTCTCACTTATACAATGCCGTCTTATCAATCTTACGGGCGGATTTGAAACGTCGGTATAGAAAACACTTAAGTTCGTAAATGCTTCATGGAGCAAGTGTCTTTTTCACAACAACGCTAATGCTGATCACTTGGAGAATCTCCATCTCTATACAACTCAATATAGATCTCCGATTGGAGATGCTTTTAGCACATCGGTCTATTGATATATCTCTTCATTTGTAAGTGAGAGATCTTATATTCAATTCTCGTAAAAAACGATTTTGGACCAAACTATTATGGATAGATCATGTGAGTCATAGTTGAATCTTTCACCCTTTAGTGAAGATAACACCGTATGCATCCAAAAACACTCATAAAATTCTCTATTAAATAAATCACAAGCGATATCGTCTAAGATTTTGACAAAGTGGGCATTTTCCCATGTGCAAACACGTACCTACATAATTACTTAATTTGATTTGTTGTTTTCTTTCTCCACTAGGACAAGGGTCGTCGTCTAAACTTGTCAAAGCCCTCATGTGCTTTGAGTTTGATCGATGCAAAGGTGTCTAAATCAGCATGACAACATTAATTATATTCTATTAACTTTCATTATTCAGTCACACCCCAAGCCAAATCCTCAAAGGAACGAAATATACAGAGAAACAAGGCACGGATTAGTTTACTCAATCATCAACACCATTACAGCTGTTTTTTTAACTCTAATCATGTGATTAACCCACCCCTAATTAAACGAGAGAGACTTACTTATACCGGTACGCCACTATTTCAATATTCTAAGTTAGTACTGGCTAAAATATGTGAAGGTTAAAACATAAGAAGTCGCTTAGTAATTTGGAATATTACTACAGTAGAGTGTTTAAAATTCCTCTCCAAATAAACAGTTGAGATGCTTGATTCTTGATGGGAGTGATCATAGTCCCTTGAATCTTACTAAGAGACTAGACCCACCATTAAGTATAATTAATGGTGATGATGGTTTAGGGGGTAAATCACTTGTTTAAGTGAAATGAGTGGGGCTCATAATCTCATTGGGATAACCTTTTTGAAGTGCATATGTTTAAGTCAACAAAACGCTACATCACACCAACCATTTCTAGCTAATCCATTGAAATATATTCCGCCTAACACCGCCCCCGCCCCCACTCCCCACCCGCCACCAAATTACGGAGTATGATTCTCTTCTCTTATAATTTACGTCTTTTTCTTTTCTTTTTTATGTGAACGGTTATGATTAAGTCACAATATGTTGATTTTTTCAATAGAAACAAAAAGACAAAAATCAAAATGTGAGAGGAAAAGAGAGAAAAAGAGAGAATGTGAGAGAAGAGAATTTTACTCTGAAAATTACATACTTCCCTTCATTTGATCAACTTGTAACATTGTTTAAGGGCAAATCATGAGTTCATATTTAAGTTATTTAAAGTGAAAATCAATACATTTAAATGTCAAAGGAAAAGTTGTATGAACTGATTGTCCATCATGCTTTACGGAAAGTTGGGGAAAGGGTCATAATTTCTCGTGGATAATGTGTTACACATACCTGTTTTCACTTATCACATATTCTTTATAATTTTCGGTCTTCAGATTGAATGATTTCAAGAAGATCGATGACAAAAAAATTAACAATGTAATGTAACAAGAAAAAGCAAGTGTGGGAATAGCACTAGCACTGTCCGTTCTATTTTGATTAAAAACAAAAACAAAAAATTTTGTTTTCAAAGGATTGATACTTTTCAAAATGAAAAACTAACGTCTATACGCTATTAAAAGTAAAACCGGTATAAGACCGAATAAGGCAAAATACATGTGTTCGTATTTTTGTCAAATTATTCTACGAATAATGTAATCGAACACTTCTACTCAAGTTTTTATGTGTAGAAACAAATAATTACCACATAGTGTATAAGAACACTACATAATACACTATTAATTGGCAGTATTCTAATCAGAACACTATTAAAAGATGGTGATTAGCTTCTATAGTAGCAAATTGCCAATTTCTAATTGGAATTCAATCAAATAAAGATATCAACCAACTTTTAATTAGAGAAGAAGAATGGATGATGAAAAAAAAAAACAACACTCCATGAAGAACATCACTGAATTCCCACCAACATAAAGTTGTCATCAACCCAAATCCTAGATATTTAATTCCCTCCATTAAAACTCCTGTCTACCCCCTTCTTCTTTCCCACTAACAGATTTTTTAGTGTGTCCAGAACACATAGTAGAACGCCACGTATCATTGTACAATTGAAAGAATTATTTTTTTATTTCTTTCTAGCGTGTCTCCAATTGTATAATAACATGCGATGTTGCGTTCTATGTTCCGACACATTGAAAAATCTCTCATTCCCAATATACCCTCCTTCCCCTTCCTCTCCCTCCCTCTCTCCTCACGGTGTCCTTGTTTTCATTTCATTTAAAATCACATGACAGCCTCCTTTGTTTGTTTGTTTTAAACGATATATATGCAGCAAAAACTAGAGCCTTCTCCTCCTCCTCCTCCTGCTCCTGCTGCTCACATATTCTACTTCTCCACACATACAGACAAAATTGCTTCTTTTTTTGTTGTTTGTTTCTGCAGGATTTCATGGTCATGGACCTGCAAAACCACCAAAGGTGAGCTCACATTCCCCCACTCTCCAAACCCCAGAAAACCGTCAACTCTTTGAGAACCCAATAAGTTTGTTATTTGCATGTGCTGCTTCACCCATTGGCTTATTTTCCCAGTGCTTTAGTGGGGGTTTTCTTAGGAGGATAACAAGGACCGCAAACCCAACAAAATCCTGCATGTAAGTTCTTGTTTTTTTTTTTGGGAGTTTTAGCCTAATAATCTTCTCTTCTTCAAAACCCAAAACCCACTCTTTTACACTGTGCAGTGGATTTAATGGAGCTGCAGATTCCCCAAGCAAGTGCTTCTGAGATGGACCCAGAACCATTTATGTTACTGCAATGCTGCTTCTGAAGTTCTAGAGTGGGAAAGTGATAGAGAGAGAAAGAAGGGTTTAAACTTTCTCACGCCCTTTTCTCTGCTGCACTATTTTTCCAAATGGGTTATATTTTCTTTGCTTCTCTATTAGTTTTTTCCCTGCTTTTTAATCCATTAGCTTCCCAACAGCCCAACACAGATGGGTTCTTTGTCTCTGAGTTTTTGAAAAAATTGGGTTCTTTTTCCTCATCTTCTTCTTCCAATCTCTACAACTTTTCTGCACCTGTTTGCTCGTGGAAAGGAGTTTTCTGTGAATCCAACAATGTTATCGGATTTGAGGCTTCCGGTTTGGAGCTCTCCGGTCCGATTCCGGACACAACCATCGGAAAGCTCACAAAGCTCCAATCTTTAAACCTTAGCAGCAACAAAATCACCAGTCTGCCTTCGGATTTGTGGAGCCTAGGTTCTCTCAAGCACCTTATTCTCTCCAACAACCGGATTTCCGGGTCGTTGCCTAACAACGTTGGCAACTTCGGTCTGCTCGAAACCCTCGACGTTTCCAACAACAATTTCTCTGGTGAGATTCCTGCAGATATAAGCTCACTTGCCAGTCTGCGAGTTCTTAAGCTCAATGGAAATTCGTTTGAGAAGAGCATCCCATCAGGAATTTTGAGTTGTCAGTCTCTGGTTTGGATTGACCTTTCGTCGAATCGGTTAAACGGTTCTCTTCCAGATGGATTTGGTGCTGCATTGCCTAAGCTCCAAGTATTGAACCTTGCTGGGAATGGGATTCAAGGCCGGGACTCCGATTTTTCGGAGATGAATTCCATTACTTCTCTGAACATTTCAGGAAATGTGTTTCAGGGTTCAGTGATGGGAGTGTTTAAGGAGCTGCTGGAGGTGGCAGACCTGAGCAGGAATCGGTTTGAAGGCCACGTTTCAAAGGTACAATTCAATGCTAGCTACAATTGGTCTCGTTTGGTTTATTTAGATTTGTCTGAGAATCAGCTTGGTGGAGAAATTTTACTTGATTGGATTCAATCCCAGAATCTCAAACACCTTAATCTAGCCCACAATAATTTTACAAGGCAGGAATTCCGGAGAAATGTGAAAACTTTTTCGGGTTTGGAGTACCTGAACTTGTCGAAAACTATTCTTACGGGTCGTATTCCTGCTGAAATTTCCCAGCTGAGTAACTTGAACACACTTGATCTTTCTGAAAACCATCTCATAGGCAGAATCCCATTGCTGAGTTTGAGAAATCTCCAAGTTTTTGATGTTTCTAACAACAATTTAAGCGGAGAGATCCCTGCATCGCTCTTGGGGAAACTCCCTTGGATGGAGAGGTTCAACTTCTCTTACAATAACTTGACACTTTGTGCTTCTGAAATTTCCAAAGCAACCCTCCAAGCATCTTTCTTTGGTTCAACAAACAGCTGCCCCATTGCAGCAAAACCAGACCTTTTTAGAGCACGATCCAATAAGGCTAGGCAGCAAAAGGGACTAAAGCTTGCTTTGGTTTTGACCTTCTCAATGGTATGCCTGCTTGCTGGTTTGCTGTTTCTAGCAGTTGGTTGCAGAAGGAAAACCAGAATGTGGGAGGTAAAACAAACCTCACACAAGGAAGAGCAAAATGTATCAGGCCCCTTTTCCTTCCAGACCGATTCAACAACATGGGTTGCGGATGTTAAGCAAGCAAATTCAGTACCTGTAGTGATTTTCGGGAAGCCATTGTTGAATTTCACATTCTCAGACCTCTTATCTGCAACTTCGAACTTTGATCGAGGAACCCTTTTGGCTGAAGGGAAATTTGGGCCAGTTTATAGAGGATTTCTACCGGGTGGAATCCATGTAGCAGTGAAAGTTTTGGTCCATGGTTCTACAATGACAGACCAGGAAGCTGCAAGGGAGTTTGAGTATCTCGGTCGAATCAAACACCCTAATCTTGCTCCATTGACTGGATATTGCTTGGCTGGGGACCAAAGGATTGCTATCTATGACTACATGGAGAACGGGAATCTACAGAATTTGCTTCATGACTTGCCGCTCGGGGTACTGCAAACAACAGAGGATTGGAGCACAGATACTTGGGAACAGGAAGACAACAATGACATTCAAAATGTTGGTTCTGAAGGGTTGTTAACATCGTGGAGGTTCCGTCACAAGATTGCACTTGGCACTGCCAGAGCACTGGCATTTCTACACCACGGTTGCTCACCTCCGATTATTCATAGAGACGTTAAAGCTAGTAGTGTCTATCTGGATTATAACTTAGAGCCTAGATTATCTGATTTTGGTCTGGCTAAGATTTTTGGCAGTGGCCTAGATGAAGAGATCTCTCAAGGGTCACCAGGGTATGTGCCACCAGAGTTTTCTCAGTCCGAGTATGATTCTCCAACACCAAAATCTGATGTGTATTGCTTTGGAGTTGTTCTTTTTGAGTTGATTACTTCGAAGAAGCCATTTGGCGATGACTATCCAGAGGAGAAGGATGCGACCTTGGTGAGCTGGGTTAGAGGATTGATTAGAAAGAACAAAGGGTCGAGCGCTATTGATCCAAAAATTCGTGACACAGGACCAGATGACCAAATGGAGGAGGCCCTGAAGATTGGATATCTGTGCACAGCTGACCTTCCCTCAAAGCGACCAAGCATGCATCAGATTGTCGGACTTCTTAAAGATATCGAGCAAACAGGTAACTAATGAAGAACAAATTGAGCTGAAAAAAAGGAATATGTGAGTGTTTTTGGTTTAGCTTTTGTTTTCCTACTTATTAGCTTGTTCTTGTTGGCTGTTATAGTCGGTTCTTTTTTTCCGCCTTGAGAAATTGTACAGTAGCCATGGAAATTCTGTTTGGAATTTTGATGTCGTGCACTCGCTCTTTCCTTTCGTTTCTCATTGCTGGTGACATGAAATGGAAGTTTAATGTATATTGTATACAAAGGAGTTTGATTTAATCAGATGTTGCAGTATCCTTATCAGAATTTCTTAACTTGGTTCTATAAGAAGCCTTGTAGACTAAACTCTAAAGCAAAACTAGTTCCTTCGATGTGAGATCTTTCGTATTAGTTATGAACTTATGATTTGTGTTTCTCTCATCTGCCGTGAACATTGATGGTGAATTCATTCCATTGTCTGTCCGATATGCTACTGTCTGTCAGTATTATATGCACACGAACAGGATGCTTGTAGCGGTAGGGAGCCTAGCGGTGGTTAGTCAGAGACTCACAGACGAGCCAGGAGAGCTAGCTCGTTCTGGCACTCGCAGTAATGTCCTGGACCACCTTATCCACCGTCAACCATCGATGGTTAAACCAAAAGCAAAATTTACAGGCTGTGTATGTATATAGTACGTCCCTACACATTAAAACTACTTGTGCTTGTTAACACGGGATGTCCATCAACATATACGAAAATCGCGTACTTTCCCTCGGTGCCAAACTGCAGCTTCGTGAGTGTTGTTACCGGATCAGATGTTACTGTTTACAATGGACAGTTACTCCGTCAAATGGGTCTAAATTTTAAGACTAGTTTGGGAGATAGGCCAAATCACACTCATTTAGGACTTTTCGTTCAGGAAGAATTGGAAGCAGCATGGCATGCATGCCAAGTTGCCAGTTGCCAAGTGCCAACCCCGTCATAATAACTTGCAAAGGATCGCATGTTTCTTCATAAAACAAAATGCGAATGATTCATGCTTAGTAACCACTACAGGATGACCTAATAGTTGGAAACGAATTTCAAATCCATATTCTACACGGCATGTTTTGGATTAGATTTTTTATGCTGGTGAATCACACGATAGTGACCAGAAGAGGCTGAAATGTCTATGTGAGTCTCTCAACTCCCGAGAAGATGGACTACCGTGACAAAGCCACTAGTGGGTCCCTTTAAAAAAAAATATTTGATTCATGCTTTAGTAGATAGACTAATTCACACTCAATTAACCGCACTATGTGCAAACATGCATGAGAACCAATTCAATTTTTCAACAAAGTGGTCCACAATTAACAATATATTAAGGATTTAATTTCAAAGTTTTTCTTTTCTTTTCCTGAGACAACGACATTAGGGGTGGAGGTTGAGCTAAGCCACAAAATGGGCAGTAGTAATTGTGTCGAACTTGTCATTTATTGGAGCCGAATTTAAAACATCTCACTTACAAGCAAACATAACATGAATACCGCTAGAACGTAGTGTCAATGGCTCAAAGTAGTTTTAGTTTTTTTATAGGCTTTGGTTTTTATGTTTTAGTTTTAGTTTTAGTTTTAGTTTTAGTTTTTTTCTGAGCAAGGGAATGGTCCCTTGCAGTCACTCCACGTGAAGATGCAATATCAAATATAACACAAGTGGTCCTCCGCCGCAGAGAGAGACACCAAATAAATCACATATATTCATGATTGATATATCTTCTAATTAGCAGAAGTACATCGAACTGTGATATCTTGTTTTAATGATACAATATTACGTGTAAATTTTTGTCCTTTATGATAGTATCATTAACATAGAACGCCATGCCACAATGGCATCCGTAGCATAATTATACACAATTTATCCCTTTCATTTACACCTTTTTGCATAACCTTTCCATCTCTAAAACCCTAAGCCTCAAACTCATGGTGGAATGGAATGGTATATGAAAGAATTCATAATGATGATGAAGTATTTTGTCATCGAATTTAGGTTTAATCTACATTGTTTTCCCATTTCTTTAACATGGTCGGTCCAATGCATACCAATCATTATAGAAGTTTTACTCGTATTTGGCGTTATGAATGTTTTGTATTTCGATGTCTTTTGAAATTAAATCGAAGAACCAATTGTTTTTTCGAAATTATATTGCTCGGGCATTGTAATTAATTTTATTCAATAAATTATTATATCTCTTATTTTCAAAAATTCTTTGGTCAAAGAAAAAGAAAATATTCTGGAATAATATGGGAGCTAAGCAAATATGGCATTTTTGTATGGTTAACTAATTGGTTTTGTTCGTCGGAACAATTGATGGGCCCATGAAGAGTTGTAATGGGCATTTGATTCTGTAGTGCGGTCCAAGTCCAACACGGCATCCTTTAAAAGAGGAGAGACGTGAACCGTTTAGAGTGACCTATTTATATTTATAAGATGATTTATGGCGCCGATGAACCACAAATAGTTGGCAGTGGAGGCATCATTACGAGTTTTCTTGGCTTCTAGATTAGTACTGTTGTGTGGCGAACCCGAGAGCTCGGTTTTTAGTTTGAATAAAGCATCGTAATCCTTCTTTTACTACTGGATCATCAGTTCGTGATTTTTTATTTATTATGTATAATTATGAATAAGTATTAATATGGAAGACACGAAAAAGTCAACCAAGTGGGTTTTTAGTTCAACTGTGATAAGAAATGTGGTGAATTTAATAGTGATAAAATATTCCGCCACTATGCGGCATATTCTACTATTTTGCAACAATTTGATGGCGAGAGAAATTATATCAAGTAAATAAATTTAACTTTTATTTATATGATATTTTTCTGTATGATTAATTGCAATTTCAGTAAAACTTATGGACCGCAAACAATTATACTATTAAAAGACATTCAATAAATGCGAACAATTTACTGTTGATACTCCTATTTAAAAAATATGCAGTTAACCGTAATAAAAATTATAAGTATTTAGTCGTGAACAATTTGTTGTTGATACTCATATTTAAAAAATATGCCGTTATAAGTATTTAGTCGTATCATTTATTTAGTTTATTTATCTGTATGAAAACACATAAAGTTTTTATTAGCATCCCATATATTGAATGCACCTCACATAAAATATTATTTATATACTCTAATACAAAAAGACTATTTAGGCCCCATAAAATTATGAATACACCTCCAAATCATTTTTAGTGTATATTATTTTCTTCAAGCTCTCGAAACCACTCTCATCCGCTATTGAACTCAACGACATAATTCAATGCAATGTCATTTATCACATATCAGTTTATGTTTATAATATTTCATTCGATTGACTAAAATCTCTACGGAGAAAATTGAACGGGTTTATTTTTGATATAGTGGAGTTTACTGTTGTCTGTTGGGCATATACAAAAAATAAATATTGAAAACCTCATGAACCAACTTAGGGCGACTTGTCATAACCCTCACATTATTGCTTCTTACTCGAGCCAATAGAAGTAATAGTCTTCAATGTGATGGCTTGATGATGATGGACAGTTCCGAAATTCTCTTGAACAATCTTTTGAATTCACTTGCTAAGATTGCAAGGGCTATATTCTATTTTTAGCAAAACTTGGTTTGCATTCTATGCTTTTGATCCAATTTCTTCAAATATGAAATTTAAAATCCCTAATTGATAGAAAACTAAACACTCAATTGACATAAACCCAGATGTTGATAAAGAGTTTGAGTGTTAGGTGTATATTGAGAGTGTGGGTGTGAGGGTTGTATTGGAAAAAAATGTGGGGTGCATTAAGATAAATTTTAATTCAAAAAGTAAAAGTAAGGTTTATCAAGTATGTGTGGTGTAGTCAACAAAATATGAGGTGTGAATAAAACAAAGGAAAACTAATGAAAATATTTTGAAAACTTTTAGTTTTAATGACAATGACAAAATAAAGGGTAAAATGAATAGTACCATGATTGACTTTTTAGTGTAAAAATGTTGTTTTTCGTTAAAGTGAACAGTACTGTGAATTTTTCGTTAAAACTCCCATAAATCAATCCAAACATATATTTATGATTCATTTTAAAAAATAAAATAAGAAAATTGATGAGAAAAAAATAATAAAAAAGAAAGGGATGGATAACCTCCTCTTTCTTATATTCTATTTGGATAAGTTTATAACAGATCCAACGGTAGAGGATCGATCTGACTAACCATGGTTAACAGATGACCTAGAAGCCTTGGAATATAGAGCCGGTTGCAGTCCCAAAACCAGAAGTCGCCCTCTTTCGTTGTTTTAGCAGAAACAAAGAGAAAACCCAAGAGGGACAGAGAAGCTCGCTCATCAAGTTCGGAGGCAGAGAGATGTCGGACGAGGAGCACCAGTTCGAATCCAAGGCCGACGCCGGCGCATCTAAGACCTATCCCCAGCAGGCTGGTACCATCCGCAAGAATGGCTACATCGTCATCAAGGCCAGACCTTGCAAGGTTTAGTTCTTCCCTAATTTTTCGAATTCGAGATGCAATTTTTCCGGGTTTTTAGGTCAATATTCATCTGGGTTTTGTGGTTTCGCCAGATCTTTGTTGGGGTTTCGAGTTTTGATTGAATATGTTTGCTTTGCTGTGTATTTTGTTGATTTGGTTTTGGTATTTGATTATTCATGATCTCATTGTTGTGTTGTTACTGGTGTTGATGTTGTCGAATCGGAGAGGATTGCAATTTCGTTGTTGGGAGTTTAGTGTTTTTTAATTTGTTGTTGTTACTGTTTGGCTCTCATGCTGGGTACTCAGAGGGAGTAGTCAGTAACGAATCTTCTGGACGCAATCGATTTATCACTTAGCACACATAGTAGTATTGCGCATTCGTTTGCTACAATTATTAATACTGGCAATTAAATCCATGGCATCTTTGTTTAGGTCTAGATTTGTTGTGTTGGGGCTTAGCACAAACGCACACACTCAATACACGATTACAACTGGTCCTTATTGAGATCTAAAGTTTTTGTGCTGTAAATTGAACCGTAAATCCCAATTTTTCTTATCTGACCAACTGATAAAACCGAAGTTCTATTGCTCATCATTCTTGTATATCATTTCTATGTGAAGGATTCATTTGATTAATCCATTCTCAGTTAGAATCATGTTTGCTCTCATTACAGGTTGTTGAAGTCTCCACCTCCAAAACTGGAAAGCACGGTCACGCTAAGTGTCACTTTGTTGCAATTGATATTTTCAATGGAAAGAAGCTTGAAGATATTGTTCCTTCGTCCCACAATTGTGATGTAATTGCTTTCTCTAAATTTGTCTATCGTGAAATTGTGTATCTTTGTACGTGTTGTATTTCTTGGTTTTAAGTTGGATCATTCATTCTCCGCTTATTTATCATTGCTTTTTCAGGTTCCCCATGTGAACCGTACTGACTACCAGCTGATTGATATCTCTGAGGATGGCTTTGTAAGTATTCTTGACTATTAGTTCCAAGTATGTCATCAGAAATTTTGATTGTTATGTGAATTTATGTGCGCTTCAATGGTAATGATGATACCAAAAGAAGCAAACTCGTGCACATTAAGACAGTAGAATCATCTATTATTTGAGATTTTGAAGCATGAATTTATATTTGGGAGTTTCATGATAATTTTCTTCTCTGTTTGTGTTATGTTAACGGTTATATATTTCTTGTGACATGCATTTCTTCCATTTTGTTTGCTCTAACTGGAGTTTGACATGTTGTAGGTGAGTCTTTTGACTGAAAATGGGCATTTCTTCCATTTTGTTTGCTCTAACTGGAGTTTGACATGTTGTAGGTGAGTCTTTTGACTGAAAATGGAAACACCAAGGATGATCTGAGGCTTCCCACTGACGACAGTCTGCTTACCCAGGTATCTATCTCATCAAGAAAAAAAAAAAAAAAAAACTCATTTACCGTAGGTGGTTTATTGTAATTTGTATCTCTTTTCTTCGTATTCGACTAAAGCTTTTCATTTTCTGTTTTTTTTTTTAGATCAAGGACGGGTTTAATGATGGAAAGGATCTTGTGGTGACTGTCATGTCTGCCATGGGTGAGGAGCAGATCTGTGCCCTCAAGGACATTGGTCCGAAGAATTAAGCACGATGCTGTAGCGGTAGCTCTAGCTGATGGCAAGACGTTCTTTGCTTTTACTTTTTTTTTTTTTTGGTGGAACCATGTTATCTGTGCAATGGACCTTTATTTTAAATGGTGTTTTATCTTGCCAAGCTTGTAAAAGTGATGACGCAAAGAAGATTTATAGCTGCCGGATCCCTTGGCAAATGGAGCTTGCTGCATATCTATGAAACTATTTCTCTGGTTTTTTTTCCGACAAAAGAAAGATATTTTTATGTTTAATCATTGTTAAGGTTTATGTTCCAGTGTTTCGGATGCTTTGTTTTGTTTGCTGATGCTACACATGTTGAATCGTTGTTACTGTCATCCTTTTTTTCTTCGCAAGAGTTGAATTTCTGTTTCACTGACAATTTTATGACATCACGGTTCGTGCTTATTTTCGCTCATTGTGGATTGACGTATAGTGCGACTTATTAGATATATTGGGATCATATGGATGCAGACACTAGATTGATGCTCGCGATTACGATTGTCGAGAAGAATCCTTTGCAAACGCTGATACATGTAGTCCGATTTTTCAAACAATCTTCACCGTTTATTTTTCGGATACCTAGTCCCGGCCTGTTTAAGTAAAATTATGAGACAAAAGCAGAGCTATACATTTAAAAAGTATATCCTTATATCATTGGGAAGGAATATGTATGATAACCAAGCAATTCACTACGTTAGGATATGATAAACATATAAACCCAAATGAACCAGAAAACAGAATATCAAGAGGAATTTCTACTTGAAGATGCAGAGGAACTACCATAGATGTAGCAGCCAAAGCCCCAAAATGTAACAATCAGAGAGAGGATCTTCAACCCGCTCATCGGGTCGTTTAACAATATGACAGCTGCAATGCTGGTGAGGGGAACCCTTACTGCGTTCAGCACACCGGCGAGAACGGTGGAAGATAAGAAAAGCACAGCAGTAGCCCCTAATACCCCTAACTGGAAACTGATGACACTCCAAATGAGAACAAGGTAATAAGCAGACTTACCGCCCTTGAAACTTCCGGCCTCGTTTTTCATTCCCTGAAAGTCCTTATTCACGATTACTCCGATAGTGGTGAACACGAAAGCAAAGAAAGAAACCATGACTTGCTGCTCCAACACAACATGGAAGGACCTTCTACCAAGTAGCTTCACGAAAACCCGCTCTGAAAGAGCGAAAATAAGCCCGTGGAGTGCTGATCCTAAAATATCCCACACAAATCCCAGAATGTATTGCTTATCAGTTACATTTCCATATCTGTCTGAATCTGAATCCAGTGCAATGATGGTCATAGCAGCTGTAATGATAAAAATAGCGTTTACTATCGCTGCATTAAGTTTGTTGTTCACAAGTAGGTGCCCGAATAATGCAGAAAATACTAGAGATGATGATGCGAGAAGAGAAGCGGTAGATGCTGGAAGGTAAGCATATGCATAAGCATACATGAGATTGTCAGCGGCGCTTAGTAGACCTAGCACAATATAAGAAACAGTAAGTTTTATATTCAGGGGAGTAGGGGTCGTTTTGCAGACGAAGTACGTAGGCAATAAGATTAAAGCAGTCACAGGCCACCCTGCTACGGCAACCCATGAAATGATCCACTTGCTAGTGCCTCCATTGGCATAATACACACGAGAAAGAAGACTCGATGCAGGAAACGCTATAAGCATGCCCCCACTGCCAAGGACAAGGAGAATCCAATGCGAGATTGGCTTGCTTTTGTATGCTTCCTGAGCCCTTGTCTCAAAGGCAGAAACCCGGCCCCATAATGAAAGGGGAGGTTTTGGTGATTCCTCCTCCATTCTTTCCCCTGACATGAATTCACGATCATGAGAATTAACGCGTACTAAACTCATTAAACGACAATCAAGGAATTCACACAGTGAAAAACTCAATCAAAACTTCATTAAAAAAGGGGGATGAAATCTTGCATCCAAACTTAAATCTTGGGATTTTAGTCCCCACAGAATGTACATGCTTGTAATCCTTTAAACCATGCAAAAACCATCGTTTCAAACTTTCAAATTAACCACATCTCTTTCTGTTCCATGAAAAGGAAGATTACTCGCTGCGATAAATATATGCAGTGAATGGACAACACTGAATCTACCATGAAAGTGATTATGCCACACAGATGTAGAGAAACAAGAGAAATGAGGGTGGAGGGGAAAATGTAATAGGAGAGTAGAGAAACGAACAAGCGAAATGAAATGGTTATCAGACGGACCCTCAAGTTTGAATGTTCAATAACCAAGTTCACGCGACGCCTATCTCCTGAGGCCAAACCGAACTCAAAAAGAAATTAGGAACCAAAACCAAAAGCAAATTACATCCAAACAATCTTTCTGCAGACTGCAGTAAAGAAACCAAATACAATACCTATACCAAACAAAATCTCTACACAAAAATTCAAAGCAAACCAACTAAAATTTACAGGAATAAACCCGATTTCCGAGCTTATGCGCATCCATAAAACGAAAGCCTTCTCGTCTTGTATTCTTTTAATCTACAACCATGGCAGGTGGTTCTAAAGCAGAAAACATACTAGTTGAAGCAGCTGATTCCACTGCAGGAGCAGAAAGAGGCCTACCCTTTACTCAATTTCAAGCTGTTCAGCTGAAAGATTTGAACTTTGGAGAACCAAATATAACTCCAAATTTGGGTAATTTCCACTCAGCAATTTACATACTTTCTTCACAGTAATTAGCCTATTTCTAGTCAATCCAATTCCAATTCTCTTTAAGTTTTACACACACAAACAAAATGAAATTTTTGATTAAATTATTTAATTTCGGTCATGCATTTTTCCCAGCAACCAATCAAACACCAAATCGAACATAATATATTTTTTTTAAAAACCAGAAAAAAATGAAGTAAAAATGGAGTGATTAGCGACTGACCCGACTGTAGCAGCGGCTGCATTAGGTACGATTCACAGCCAGGACCATGCATATCGCATACCCTTGATTCTGGGATAGGTTGGAAATTGAAATGGCGTACGATTTGTATTCTGAATTCTGACCCCTTGTGAGCTGTGAAGGAATATCTTCTACTATATAATTTGTTTTATTATATATTTGATTGGACAACGAAAGGCCACGTGTTTGGATTCAGCCCTTCATTCATCGTTTATACAATGAAGGAATATTTTATATCTTAACGTCAATTCTCATACGAATATTTTAATAAATTGTATAAAAAATATAAAATGTTAGAGAATCCATGAGTCTCAGTTTTTAGAAAGCGTACTTAGCATTCCTAGTAAACTAACCCCAAAATTTGCTAGCCCACGTGCCCACCTAAAAAGGAAAGTCACATGAAATGATCTGAATTTTTGAGGAAAATTTCAGTTTCCCCCTCCCTCACCAACCATTCCCTCTCCCCACATGCTTATTCAGCACCCAGTGCCAAGCCGGGCATTTGTCAGCGTTTCATTGAGTTGTGTCCATTCACGTTTAACTTGCATATCTAATACTGATTTCGTAGCCCCTTTGTCTCCTCTCATCCTCGTCGCGTGAACCATTTGAAGAACCGTTCATCTCTCGAACCCGAAGTTGGAAAAGGAGTCGAGAGCATCTTCAATTGACATGATGAGGGTGATAGCGAGAGTTCTATTGTCTACACCATCAATGTGGTGTCTCGTGTTTATAATATTATTGGCACATAATATTGTGGTTGTTTTCTACTCATGCCGTGAAAATTACTCTCGTTAAATAGTCGTGGTTTGATTCCCTCTTGGATCAAACTAAGATTTACATGGGAGGGCGTGGTGGAGTGCCGGGTTGATGCCCTAGTCTCCCTGAAATTTAAGCCACACAGGTGGAACCTATTGAAGGCGGAGAAGAAGGGCACCTCCAGGCCCGCCCAGCCCCCTGATACCATCTTTTGTGCTTATTAGTTTAAGTTTAGGCTCGCTCTGTACCTTATTTGTTTGCAACAAATAAGTTAGTAATCTTAATTTTTAATCTACACGATTTGAAATTCAAAGTGGAGAAAAAATTGTGTTGGGGACCTGGGGTACCCCAACCAAAAGCATGAGTTGTCTCTATATTTTATCCCCACCTAATTTCACGCAGCGTGAGAGCTGTCATAATCATACAACCTTTATGAAATTATTTTGGTAGTGAACTCATAAGTACATTATGATCATTACATTAATAATGTGTGAATTAATTAGAAATCAATGTTGTTAAGTACAATGGCACCACAAACACAAAAGATTTACCTATGTAAATTCTCTTGTCTACATCACTCATTAAATCACTTCATGGGATTAGTAGGAGAGACGGACCTTAAAAGGAGCTCTCATGTGTTGTAATCCACCTCAACTCGTAAAAAAGTTCACAAATTTTATGCTCCCGAGACACTTTTAATCCACCTTAAACTCACTCTCGAGTCTACAATCTTTCAGATGTTGAGTGTCGTAGACACAAGAAGTATAAATTTTCGGGCATGTAAGTTTTGTTCCACCCACAGTATTGGGCACATTACCAACTTTTCAGTAAGCAAAGCACCACCATTGTATCTGTTTGATTCTGTTCTTGGCAGTCAGTTTAACCTTCCAGCAAGAATCTCCCTTAAAACTTTAATCTTTAATCAAAAGCAGTTTAATTGGAAGCTTTTAATCAAAATTTTGGTAAAGTCGTATAGTTGCGTTTAGAGTTATGAAATGGTTTTTTTTTATTTTTTTATTTTTTATGTTTCCATAACCAGAAAGTTTGGAAACAAATAAATATGTGTGGTGTTATCCACATACCGATTTTATCTCTCATACATCTCTTGTTAATTTCTATCATTTGATCTTTTTCAATTCATTAACCCAAATGTCAAAATTGGAAAGAGTGAAAAAGGTAAAAAGAAGCGTGTATAACCCCATCCATAAGGCGCCAAAGTCCTAAAAGGTGTCGTGGCTGGTTCCGTCGATGAAGTCAAAAAGGCAATGCAGGTTGCATTTCACAGGGCGGCGGTTTCACAAAGGCAAATCTGTTTCCAACTTTTTTCTTACGTGGTTGAGGTCATGCTGACGTCAGACCACTCTGGTGCTGGGTCGGGCCAGAATCTCCTGGTGAGGCGGTCTTGGGCCAACTAATTGGGCTGGGATGGGGATGGTTGTTGGGGTTCGAGGGGATTCAATTGTCCAATTGTTTTGGCAATTGGGTAGGGTGGACTTGCCCTAAATATTCTCAATAAGATGATAGCATAAAGCACATTGCCATTCACTTTTTGCTTTTTTGACTTGTACCAATATTTCACAACCACACCTTTTAATTCAGAATATACACATTCGGATTCGGTAGCTTGATATTGATTTGCTCACAAATCTTTTAACTAGCTTCAATGTTCTTACAATTTAATCAGAAAGATAAGGTAATTTTTGGCGAGATAGCACTTCATCAACACTCGGATTCGTTATTTAAAAAAATAATATATATATATATATATATATATATATTAGAGACAAATTAGACGAGATAGCACTTTATCAACCATCCTTTTGATATCCGCACACCTCTTTTACTTCTTACATATCTTCTAATTTTCAACCGTCGGATATGATGAATTAAAGAAAATCAAATGACAAAAGTTAACAAAGTGTGTGTGAGAAGTAAAAAGATGTGTGTGGATAACACATCCCATATCATTATCCTAAAAGTAAAGTACTATAAACCTATACATTTTTTGTTCCTAGCTAGGGCATATTACATAGATTTTCAAAAGAATATCTATGGTTGCAAAATATCGAAACGTCCATTCTTTTGTTGACGAAGAGAAATTTATATGCGAGCAACACGCTAAATCAGTATTCCAAATATTTTATGTATCGTTATTAGCGTTAAAATATTTATGTTGTCGATATTTTCATCGAAATATTTGAAAAATCAAAGATTGATATGGAAAAAAGGGGAAGGCCAATTAATCAATATTCGATAATATTTAATTCTCACTACATAAATTTTGTCATAAACCATAGCAGATGTCGAACTTTTGAATTTTTTGAGAATTGTTTTCCTAATTTTGACTAAATTTGAATGAGTTGATATACCCATCCCATTCCAAATTTTCATCAAAGGCAGCCGATATCCATTTTGATATTTCCATAAATTTTCATATCGATATTCCACCTATACTGCTATTTTAAACACTAACCGTCATGTGCTTAATTGTTCCATATAACCTGTCGGGATTGGTTTAGAATATTCTTATTGCATGTAAATTCTTCATGTGTAAACCTAACACTAAGTTTATATGAAGGAAATAAACTTGGAATTTTGACAAAAAAATTGACATGTACCAATTTCCTTGTTTGGATTCATAATCATAGAAATATGGAATTTCGGCGTGAAAAAAAAAAAAACTTAGAATTTGGGACCTCCAATTTTCAAGTTTAAATTCCATGTGAATAAGTGTCATTTCTAAATTTCTATGAATGAGAGTTTAGAAATAATAAACTTTGTATTCAAATTCCGTTGTCCTTTTAGGTTAACCAAACAAGAAAATTCACAAAATCTAAAATCTAAAATTCCATTATTTTAAATTTTTTTAGTAATCTTAAATTTCTTCATTTAAACAGAGTGTAAGCTATTCATTATAGCATATACTTAACAATCTTGAGATTTCAGAGATTGCATTGTGTATAATATATTGTCGAGAATGATTCCCACATTGATGGGAGGATAGACCTTGCATGAGCTTATAAGTAAGTTGGGTTACTCCTCATATTGACGATTGGTTGTATAATGGAACCTCAACTTTCTTCAAAGTATCAAAGCAAGTTGTGCCACGTGTGAAGCTAAATGGCCACATGCGTTTCATATTACCCATTATATTATTTACATGTTAGGCTTGAAAAGTGATGGACCCATTAAGACATTTCTCGTAAATCGAAAAAATATTCAATTATGATCCTTGCATGACCTTATAAATAAGTTGGGTCACTCCCTATAATTGTACGGTGAAACTTCACCTTTTTTCCTATACAACAACATTTATGACCATTAAATATTTAAGAAAACTAATGAAAATGATTTGAAAACTTTGAGTTTTAATCAAAATGACAAAAATATGTTGTAAGTAAATAGTATCAGAAGTGACTTTTTAAAGTAAAAATATCATTTTCGTTAAAAATGAATAGTACCAAAAGTATTTCGTTAAAACTTCTTTAAATCTTTAACTTTTAGATCTTTAACCGCCCATACATACTTTTATTTTATCTAATAAACGTCATGCACTGAAACATAGAATTTCATGGGTACTAGTCTAACTGGCAACTATTGTTTTAATAAAAGTGAGAACCAAATCCTTTTAAGATTTAATGCAAAAAGTGTGATCAATCAATCCTTCACGACTCACAATACGTACTAACTCTAATGCAATAAACTGATTAATCTGATTAATACAATAATACAGAGAATAAGACAATTACAGAAATGGGTCGCTGTGTCCGACACCAAACGGCAGTCTAAAGGAAACCGTCAAGTCAGCAGAACCTACGGCGATCCCCGCACCTCATATAACGGAGATATTAACGGCTTCAGTTACACCGTCATAAAAACCACCTGAGTCAACTCCAGTCAAAGACATACATATATCCCCCCACCCTTTAAAGCAAACCCTCTCTCCGCCTTTCTCTCTCCCTCCCTAATCAAACCGGTACACAGAACCCGAAACATTTCACGGTTTCGGTCTAAATTTCGGCTCGATTTCGGACACTACAAAACGCACAGCGCCAACAGTTTCGACAAACTTTACTCTCTGACAGTGACAAATCGGCCATGGCGGAGCGCCACGAGAGCTCCGATGCTCTCCCAACGGAGAAACTGCACCCAAGGAAAGAAGAACAAGAAGAAGGCGGCGACGGAGACGAAGACGACGACGAAGAACGAAAGCAACGACTCGGTGAATTTCAACCCGGCGAGTTAAAGAGTTCTGTATCCGAGTTGAGGCAAACGCAATTAGAAACCCTAACGGCGCCTTCGACGCAGGAATTTTCAGAGAACGATCAGTTTGCAGGTAAAGCTTTGTGTTTTGGGAAAACGGTGCCTTTTTTGTTTTTGTTTTGGTGGGATTATGGTGAAGCGGGGCTGATCGTGTGTGGTTGATCATGCAGGTTTGCAGCTTGAGTCCGTGTCACAGTCGATTGATGGAGCTGAATTGCAGGTTAGAAGTTCAATCATTTGAAATTTCTGAGCTTTTGATCGTTGGCTAAGTGAGTCTTAAGCTTTTTTAATTGTGTGCTGTTACTGATTGCTTTGAGGGTTAGGATTAGGATACTAGAGAAGATTATGGCTTGAAATGAGATTACTTTTTTTCTCGGTTGGATATTGAATGCTATGAATGCGTTTTCTATGGGGGAAGGGCAAAAACGTTTGTTGAAGTTCTTGTTTGAGGGTTGGAATCATGAATCTGAAATCCTTGTGATTACGGCCTCGTAGTTAATGTTGATTTGCAAGTGTTAATCTCTCTTATTAGGTACCAAGTAGGAAAAGCATTGTAATCTGCTTGCTTTTTGGAGAGGCGAAGCGATGTTTGAGTAATTGGAAGAGAATCATTGAAGAGACAATTAGAAGCAAAAATTTGCATTACTGAAAGTTAGTAGCCTAGTATCACCTATTAACGGTAATAATCTTTAATGACAGAACAATGGAGATGTGACCTATACGCATGGTGTGTACCCGAAGTACGTGTTAATCAATTTATACTAACAAGTGTCTGAAGATTAAGAGAATCTTTGATAAATCAGTAGCCAAGCATTTAGTGTATGTATTCTTCAGCTCATGTGAAAGAACCTCCGCTATCTTATGGCTTTTATAAACTGTCTTCTTATGTATTCTTAGGTGGGAGGAGCATTGAAACTTTATTGACCGTACATCATCTCATTCAGACCTCTAACAGTCTAACTTGAGGCATGGGTTTATATGCATCTTGTATAACATCGTTTGAATTTGATGCAACTCCAGAATAGTACACCTCTTGTTATTAAAAGTCAAACCTCTGGTTCCCTACATTGTGGTTGTGTAATCATTTTCGTTGTTATTTCTCAGGAGCAACTTGGGCTGAGCCACCAGGAAATTTTGGCAAGTGTAATGAACCAAGATATTCAGATTCAGAAGCAAAGTCAGTCTCAGTTGACTGTTTATCCAACTCCGTTTTCAGAACTATCTCCAACTTCTGTCACTCAATCCATTTCATCTGCTCCAAGCCCAATTCTAATAGAACAAAGAGTTCCTCATGGAAAGACATCTGCTTCAGATGGTTACAACTGGCGGAAATATGGTCAGAAGCAAGTAAAGAGCCCTCAAGGTTCTCGAAGCTATTATAGGTGCACATATTCTGAGTGTTATGCCAAGAAAATAGAATGCTGTGATCACTCAGGCCATGTAACAGATATTGTTTACAAAAGCCAACATACTCATGATCCCCCTCGGAAAAGTATCTGCATAAAGGAAAATAAGCTTGCACTATCTGCTGAGTGTGTAAGATATAGTGTTGTTCCTGCAGAACATTCCTGCCGAACAGTTAATGATTCAGAGGTGTCCACATCTTCAAAAGAACCTATTCAAGAAACACCATCAGTTCCTGAAAGAAAACGGCAGAGCACAAGTGACTCTGATGATAATGGCAATGTTAAAATCAAGGAGGAGAATGGTGATGGTGATGAGCCAGAACCCAAACGAAGGCAAGTTTACCTGTAGATTTTGTTTTCTTTCACACCACCCTGTATTTTATACCATACTTGTTGAAAGGAGTATGTTACCTGGTTCTAATGCTTTCATTATTGATAACCAGAATGAAGAAAAGCAAATCAGAATATTCTGCTTCTCTCTCAAAACCTGGCAAGAAACCTAAATTTGTTGTGCATGCGGCGGGGGATGTTGGAATATCAGGTGATGGATACAGATGGCGCAAATATGGACAGAAGATGGTGAAAGGAAATCCTCATCCCAGGTGCATTCCTATTTCCTTCACTTTTTCTTCCTTGGTAGTTTGATATTAGCCTAATTAATCAGCGTCTGGGGTTTAAATTCATTGTTATATGTGGTTAAATGATGTTCAATATGCGTCATTTTTACATAAACTTCATCTTTCCTTTGTGCAAGGTGTTTGCTTTAAAACTTCAAAGCGCAGGTAATTTGCGAAAGATACATTCTGAATAACTCGAAAATGCAATGATCCAATTAGTAATTGACTCTTAAGCAATCTTAGTTGGTTCCATTTTTTGTTTATTTGCGTTTCTAAGAAGTAAGCGCAGCATAAATGATATTCATCAAAGAATGCTTTAATGCATTTTGTGGCATCTCTAATCAAATGAAGCTTTTGTTATAAAGGAGATCTGCCACTTTAGATGTACAAGTAAAAAAATAGTGAAAGAAATCTATTCAGAGCTGGCATTCGGAGCTTTATAATTAAATACTACATGTAGTCTTCCTTTGATTTTGATCAAGTATTGTATTTTTTTTTTTTTTCAGGAACTACTACAGATGTACTTCTGCTGGGTGTCCAGTTCGGAAGCACATTGAAACAGCCGTAGATAATACAAGTGCTGTAATTATAACATACAAGGGGGTACATGACCATGACATGCCTGTCCCGAAGAAGCGACATGGCCCTCCAAGCGCTCCTCTTGTTGCTGCTGCCGCTCCTGCTTCCATGAACAATTTGCATATTAAGAAGACCGATACAGACCCAAACCAAATTTCTTCAACCCAGTGGTCGGTGGACACAGGAGGAGAATTGACGGGTGAGGCCTTCGACCTCGGAGGTGAGAAGGCAATGGAATCGGCTCGAACACTTCTGAGCATTGGATTTGAAATAAAGCATTGCTGAAAGCTCCCTTGGTGGCCCAAGGACTAGTAAAGAACATCATCGACGGGCTTCTCTCTCTCTCTCTCTTATAAAAGCTGCAGTGTATTTATATAGCATTATGAGTTATCAGATTGGCAGGTTTGATTTTTTTCCCCTTTTTTTCTTGGTGGTGTTTTTCACCTTTCAGATGTAGTTTAATAGTGCATAGTTGTGTAGATTTGGTACTGTACACCCTTGCACCTTGTTTTAAATAGGCTGATGGCAGTGAAACAATATAGAAATCGGGGTCATTCATTTATAAATTCAATTCCGAGCACGTGCGTATGGTATCAAGCGAGAAAAACTTGGGTATAGCAGCTTGATCAGCTCGATGGTTAGACCTGTCTCACTCTTGTGAGAGTGGCCTGACCAGCCATCCCTACTAAATACTTGATTTGGTCAAGTCCTCGTGGTAAAAAGTTGGGATGTGGGTTGCCCTCGGATGCCGTTCTTTCTTTTTCAAATTTTCATCTTCAACCAGTCGTTATCTCAATTTGCCCAATTTGCCCAATTTGCCCAATTTGGTGGAATTCATAGAATAAAAATGAAACCAGAGGCAGGAGGCAGACGCGTTTCCTAAACAGTCTGCATCCACGACTCTGACAAATTTTAGTACTTGCTTTAGTGAAAAGTGAGCAAAGTTTGAAATTTTAATTCAGATTAGAACTCATACGCATACATTATTTGGAGGCACCAGTTTTGTTTTGACGAACTGTTTGACCTGGAGATTAAACGTACCATGCTGCCTCATGTGGTGGAGCTGCATGAGGAGGGGGATCAGTCTGCTATCAATGTGTGAGCTACTATGTTAAATTTGTAAGTTGATACAAACACGACATATATATATATATAAAAGTAGAACCGAACGAGACCCATTGACACCCCTACTTGACTACTTGAGATAAAACAAGTGGTGCCCCACATTTTGGGTGATGTTGGTTGGACGCAGCAAATTTGCCTGTCCCAACTGTGCTACAGATCATTGTCAATTTGTCACCACTACCAGCTGTCAACCACGACTTTCAGTTCAAAACTAAAACCTCGAGGAATTTTGTAGTATGCTACGATGTATCTTATATACTGGTATTTTTGCAGCTACTAAATCCTTGGTTGAAGTACAGACATGATCTAACACCAAAACTTGAGCGAATAAAATACCTCGGAGCATGGTAGAAAATTTGAAAGTATAATTCAGATTGTGAAGCATTGTACAGTATTTAATTAAGTTGATTTTACCTTTTTTTTAATTAATTAACACCCAAATCTGGTTTTAAAGAGATTCTAATAACTAATATCTTCAACTGTACAAAAGTTGCATGCTGGTTTTGGAAGGCTCCCTCAAGCAACAGCACAATCACCAGTTTAATTTTAATCCACTTCAGTAATCTACATTGCCAAAATCCATATTTTGCTTCAGAATTTCATTAATTACACACAAAACCCTCTTCACTACTACTCAATACAAAGAGTAGCTCTGAATCGGTCAATGCGGCTTAACTGATGATTGAACCCTGCTGAGCTGATCAAAGGCATGGCCTTTCATAAGTCCGACGAGAAACTCAGCTTGTCTATGGCGACGGATAACTCTGATTCTATCCCGTTCTCCGTTTTCTTTCCAGCCTCGTCCTTGATGCCGTTCTCTCCGTTCCCTTCCGCAGCGTTTACACATTCCTGGAATCTGAAGCAACTAACGAGATGGTCATTTGTGATTCCGGCGACCTGCATGAAGGAGTAAATGACAGTGGGCCCGACACTCCGGAACCCTCTTCTCACAAGGTCTTTGCTTATGACGTCTGCTTTTGGAGTTTTAACCGGAACCTGCCGAGGATACCTGAATCGGCTCTCGATGGGCTTGTTATTCACAAAGCTCCAGATGTACTTGTCAAATGACCCAAACTCCTCTATGACCTGGCATCAGCAAAACCTGCAAAAAGTTAGTTGCAATGATAGAGATTAAAGAAATGTGCAATCATGGCTACAGTAAAAAGGGTTTCGGACAGCGATTAAACGGTTGGAAACTTGTCGGAGTTAAATAAGTGAATTCAGGACTAAGTAATGAAGCAAGCTGGCATGCTGAAGATGGGGAATGATTAGGTTGGATGAGCAATTGTTGAGGTATGATGGAAGGTAAGGCTTCTTCAAAGGATGATAGAACAACAACTTGTCCTATATGTGTGATACAAATAACAGAGATGTTCAGGACCACAATTCAACTACTTTTTTCACCTAACCTACCTGATCAAATAATCACCAAACACTCATTATATGCCATTTAATTGCTTGCACAAACAACAGAAAACATGCGGGTCCCTGGGTATATACCGGGAAAAACTCAGCGAATGGGGCTATTTGGCTTGTGGAGAGAAATTTTTTTTTTGAGTGTGGTGCTAACACAAACACTTAGTGTTGCTAATCCACATGTTATAGCAATATGGTTGATAGCATTACAAAATAGATCCATGTGTTCAAACATGAGTGGATCATGATGGTGTGAGTGTCAGCCCAAACACTTACTCACAGAGTGATGCATAAATAATACAACTAATACAAATATACTACTTGCCATGTTTACTTTGCTTAAGTTTAGGTATCATTGAAAAGGTAATTTTGCGATGGATAAGCATACAGGTGAGATTCCTAATACTTTTCCCACATGAGTTAGCGGTGATTTACTAAGCTGGAACAAGCGTGCATCCGCTGCAATTCAATCTCATTCAATGATATAAGGAAATGAACATGTACCTTGGTTGTTTGACGTGCATTCTCAATGATAGCACGCAATTTCAGTTCAGACAATAGGGAACTTGCAGCACTTCCTGGTGATATAAGCTTCTTCTCATTCAATTTTGAGACGGCAATGGGATCAAAATCTGCAAAAACTTCCCTGTAATAATGAAGTGTGTCAATTATTAAAGGCCATTCAACAGGGAAGGGACCATCACTGAAAAGGCCCCAACATTTTGTACAGAATATAATTCAGGGTAAGTCGGTTGGTAAATAGAAAAGACAACTTTCACAGGGACAGTACCTAAAGATGTGCTTTTTGCTTAAAATGGCAGGCCATGAAAGCTCGGCCAAAGCACCTGATAGGACCAGAAGCTCAAACAGTTTCCTGCATGTGGTCAAGAAGATTAAGGAAATGACAGTGAAGTATATTTTTATGAAGTAATAGTCGTCACTGTCAACATATATGCAGATAGTGTTGCTACGACTTACTTGTCATCGTGTACTGGAAGCCCCCATTCTTCATCATGAAAAGCAGCATAACATGGATCTGCTTCAACATACCAGGCTCTATCAGAATATAAATATCCAAAAGAAGAATACCAAGCCATGTAGAAAATCCTATTTGATTCAACCAGACATAATGAGTCTCTAAGCTAACATAAATGTAATTCCACCTCCACAAAAATTAGCATGGCTTATCTTACCCCTCCTCTTTGGTTGGAGTCACTGGACAAAGCACACAATAAAGAGAAATGCACAACTATCGCAAATTGTTTACTTCTGCAGTTATATATCTGTTTTCTATCATTCATGCACTAATAATGTGCAATGCGAATTATTCATAACAATGACACAAAATCAAAATAATAGCCACTAAGTGACTACAATTTTTTTGGCTTGGACATCAAAACAACAGTGTAGTTATACTCATTTGATATCTCATATCCAATACAAAAGTTTTGAGGAGAGTAATCCAATTAAGCCTTAAACATAATTACTTAGATCAACCAAATTTATTTAAAACTGCCTATTAACGAACCTTATGCTCCCTTAACTTGAAGCTCTTCTTTCTAAGGTACAAACAGCTTTTATCTTGTTGGAGTACGAACTGCATCCTAGTCATTTTGGTTTTGAACTAATGCTAACTCGTGTCTACATCACCAAGTCTAATCTTAAATCAGAGTGGGAATGGGGTGTAAAGAATAAATTGACTACACTTTGCTGAATTATGAACTAAATCATGACAGTCCTACTGCTAGTCTAAAACGTGCCCCAAATTAGCATTTCGGTCAGTAAATTCCGCACAAATTTTCCAAAGGCAAGCCCAAGATGATATAAAGCAGTACAGGATGTGACATATACTCTAGAAATCCAAATGGTATGCTTTACCAGATAAGAATATATCAAGAGAAGATTTACATTACTAACTAGAAAAACATAACCAATTCACCAACGCAAACAGTTTGACTAGAATCAAAGAAATGAAAACGGACCAGCATTTGGCGTCACCCAAGCGCATCTCTTCTTAGACTGTGAACCATCAGGAGGAGAGTCCAATCCACCATCAGAAACCACACTTCTTGGCCTTGAAACATACTGCTTCCTCCTACTCCCTACACTATTTGACCGAATCAGCCTACCCGTAGATGCTCTACTTTGAAACGAATCCGTAGAGGCATCTGATGAACAAGAAGCATTCAGCGAAAAATTAGAGTGCAATAGCTGCTCGTGCCGACGAAGCACTGAATGAACCTTGGGTGAATGCGGTTGAGGAGAGGTAGTCAGCATTGGAGATTGATGGGTTTTCTTCTCTTCAGCTGATGAAACCTCCTCGCTGAATTTCTCAGCCTTTCTCAGTGGTTTTGAAGCCGGTTTTCGCGCACTGAACGTCCCTGCCTTGTTCCCAGCAGGTCCAAGCACTGGCCTTGACTCTGAATCGGCCACATTGATAGACCTTACTCTTGGAGCTCCTGACATCGATGTCACTCCTTTGGTCCAAATTCTCCAAAGATCTCAGCTTAACTACACCAATAAAACTACGGAATGAACCCGACTATGAATTTGCCCGAGCCGCCTCAAATTATCGAAAACCCATCTTGGAAATTCACTGAAACCCAGTTTCTCTCACTTTCAAAAGCTCAAATCACCAGAAAAACCATGACAGCATATAGATTTGACACTTGCACTAGCTACATTCATTAACTTTGCTCTTCAAAGTTACACTCCTACCAACCCTTTGGGTCCATCCACATTCAAATCATCAAAATTTCACCAATCAAATATCTCAAACCCCATTCACAGAAACCAACTAAAACCCCCCAAAAACCCAGATTCCAACATGCCCAAAATACCTAAGAAATTCAAAACCCACTTACAATTTCGCAGAAATCAATAGAAAGAAAAATAGGTTCACCTTGTGATGCCAAAGCTACGGCTTTATATATGAGCTTCCAAATAGTCTCGAAACCCAGAGATTCCCACTCTGCACTTCTGGGAAAAATGAACTATCTGAAAGAAATCAGACAGTAAAGCATAAGTTTTTGAAACTAAACCGGTGTCGTTTGGTCACTGCAACACCTGGAGAGAGTAAAGCAGACACAAAAGACATGGTCCCTTTGCAATTCCCATGCTTTCTTCACTTTCCGGGAAATAAAGAAAGTTTCCGGGAAAATGCGGGAAAGTGGGTTTTGTGAGGAGTGAGGAGAAAAACTAGTTTCGATCTGCAGGAATTGAAATTTTCCTCTCCCTGAATTTGTACAGAGATAGAGAGAGACAATGAGAGCAAAAGACAGAGGGAGAGAGAGTGAAGGATTGTCGTGTTTTGTTTCTCGTCGGGTGACCTAACGAGCCGGTTTGAGGTTGCATTTTACCGGTTGTTGCCCGGTAAACCTGATCGCCTGCCGCGCTCAAATTACCATTCTTTTTTTTTTCTTCTTAATCTGATCTTTGAGTCGAATAAATAAAGAAAAAAACCAAGTAGTGAAAAAAAAATATATGAGTTCAAAGGAGTTGATATCCTTTATGTCTCTGCGTACGGAGTTTAAAGATTAAGAGATCTGGATCACCTATTTTAAATTATGTGGCTCTCATCAGTTCATTCTACTAATCTACTTTATACAAACTAAAAGTCTGAATCTGTACCTCTTTTCAATGGTCTAAATCTCTTAATCATTAGACACTGGACATAAAGATTCAAAGAGAATCGCAATGGAGGAGGAGAAAAGTATTTGCATAATCAAAAAATAAGTGTCAGAAAATCATTTTTGTTTTTATGAAAGTTAACGTGAAACATGTAACTAGATTTGTTTTTGAAGTTTGAACTATTTATCATTTGAGTTAAGTTTTGTAGTGTGAGTTTGTAACTAAATATGTTATTAAGTGATTAGATAAAATGAACCAAGACAAGTAGATGATGAAGTGGTCATAGTCTATTCGCTTTTTTATTTGCTCACCACTCTATTTATCATCGGTGTATAAGTTTAAATTTCAAGATTTATGCATAGACACAAATCTTAAAATTTAAATTTATCAAATGACAATAAATAAGGTGATGAGCAATATCATACCTGACCGTGGTAAGTAAAAATGCACCTCAGTCAAAAAGTTGGAATTCAACTATTTGTTATATTGAAAAAAAAAAACTCAAATACCCATTTATTTAAATAGCACACTTCACCCTCAAAACTTATCACTAAATATAAAATTCAAGAGTTTCTACTATTTTAAAGGAAAGCTATTCTTTTAGGTTTATTCTTATTCTCTTTAGCAGGTAGAAGCAATCATTGACTTTTTAGCTCAATGAAAACACCTAAATAAAGTCTACAAAATACCATACAAAAGGTAGAATTTTTTTTTTTTTTTAAATTAACGATATTTTACATTAAATTAACAAATTGCGAGAAGACGGATTTAAACTCGAACATATAAAAATTTTCATATGCTTTATTTAATGTGACTAAACTACAAACATAAAATATATTGCCTTATCTACCCTAAAAATAAAACGTGAAGATGGGCTAAAGCTGCAAGCAAGTAGTAGACGGACTGAGGCTTCTACTGTTTTGCCTGATCAATTGACCTCAACAGACTCTGATAGCCTTAGCTTATGGGCATGGGAGGCAGATTCTTTGTCCTTTTACTTTCCGTGCCTTCTTATTTTGTGTGATCACGGTTAAGTTACGTTAATATTTTATATTATTTTTTATAGAGATAAAAAAACAAAAAACAAATAGTAATATAAAATATTAACGTGGTTTAACCGTGACCACACAAACAGGAGGACACGAGAAGTGGGAGGGCAGAGAATTTGCCTCCATAGGCATGACCTTAGCCTTAGGCATTTGGCAATCCGACGCACAAAGACAGCGGACCTTCATTAGGGTTGACAATTTGGGACGACCGTAACGAAATATTAATAGATAAATCCAGACACGACTTATTGTCATATCCTAGCTAAATGCATATGGTTTCAATGTAAAAGGTGGCATTTTGTCGCAATATATCTGATTTTTCAATGCATTGGTGCAAATTAGGTGATCGTACCTCGGTGCAACCTTAATAAGTTTCTTCTAGCTTCATAGAATTCAAAAAAGGGCTTCACATTTTCACACCATTTCTCATTTCACAATCAACTCCAGATTCACAAAATACCCAACAAATTCCCTTGCTTATCAGGCTATAGTTAAAGTAAATGATAAGGTTATATATCTGTCATCAGAGTACAATAATAACACATGATGGTGCAACGAATATCAAGTAAGGAAAAGTCATAGCACATACGATTCTTACCCGTGAAGTTAGTTTACTTGCTTCCATCCTAAATACCTAACTTAATTGGTTTGATAAATGACACCCCGAAAAACCTCTCATTTGTCAACGCAACATGGCCCCAAGTGAGGTTGATGCAGCTGCAATCAAGGTGCGGAAAGACCAGAAGAAAACGATGCATATTATAATTAAAGGGAACCAGTTCAAATCTCCATAAGACCCAACCTCATCTCCATAAATATGGGTTTGGTTTCCCAACCTCTCCCGTGGCATCCCGGGGCCGAGCGCATGCAAGTCGCTCTCCAATGCGTGCAACGCGAGGGTACGAGAGATTCCTAACCCCATTTATCAAGAAGCAAATATGGTGAATGTGTTAATTTCCTGTTACACTTTCTCTGAAACTCGTATGACTGTAGGAAGTTAGGGATGCTAAGAAATCCTCTTTTGTAATTTTGTTTCTTTTTGAATAAGTCATTGAGTTAAAATGTCCCCGAGACAGAGATATGCTCGTGTGAACCCTTGATGCGATTTACTAATTCCGAAAAAGTGAAACAACACGAGAGTAGAAAAAGGGAAACAACAAAACCAGCCTGAACTAAAGGGCGCTATGTTTTTGGAATTTGACATGATTGAGACCAACGTTAACTAAACTGTCTTCGAGTCCTCCGGCTTGTGAAGAACCGGAAAACAAACCGCTCACAGGATCCGGAAATGGCAGCTGCAAGTACCGACAAACCAACAACCGTAAGTGAAACAAAATACTAAACATTGCTTACAAAAAATGAAAAACGAACCAGGCGGGTTAAGGATGTGTTGTTTTGTTTAGCAAAGAAAGCTTTAGGTTGGGCACAACATTCCAAGTAGCACCTGCCCTACCTAATAGTGGTAGGCAATTTGTGACCGAAGGGTTCATAATCTCACCATCCAAATTTAGTTGACAATATCACAATTTCCTGACCAAAGGTTTTATATGGTATATCGTTCTTAGATTGGATGTTAGACTCAGAAGAAAGATTAATAGTAATTCAATATTACTTGATGAACAATGGAAATTTACTGACAAAGCTGTGAATTATACATTCTTCAGAGAAATTTTAAGACCCTCAAAAGCACTATTGCGAAATGTTAACCAATGCCCTTCCTAACAAAGAAGTTATAACAAGTGATCAGATCATGAATAAGTTTAACAAACGAAAAAGAAGTGAAATGAGACGACACTTACCCAAGTAGACCCCTGCCTTGCCATGTTCTAGGTGTCACGGTTAAGTTGACTTGAGCACCTTGCCTTACAAGTATTATTGGTATCGCACGGCCCTGATTAACTTGAGCCTCAGAAGCAAGTTTCTGCAACAAATTATCACCATTTTCCACATTACCAAACTTAACAATCTGATCTCCAAGCTGTAAACCATCCTCTGCTGCTGGTGATGCGTCAGCTATCTCATCCACCAATGCAAAGGGTACGCTCACAATCATATCCGCATGCATGGCAGTATGAACATTGGTTGAGGATGCAGATGCAACATCGTTGACAGCTGATGCGCTTTGGCCATCTGACATCCATCATCACAGAAAAATTAGACAAAAATGCAAATAACACATAACTTGATAGATACACAGTAAAAGAAACACTTAGCTCCTATCACTGAAGGCCAATGAATCTCAGACTTTCTCACAATACACAAGTACACAATACATTTCAGATCCCGCACAACATGAAACCATAGACAATTTAATCTATCCTACCAGAATCTCGCAATAAATATTTAATTCCGATAATATGCATTCCGGGTTCCAACCACCTACCTGAATCATTGAGTGATGATTGTTTAGGAGCAAGACTTGCCGAATGCAGAACTTCAATATTTCTGTTCAGTTTCTCGGTAATCTCTCTGTGATCATTACGCAATTCTGAAATTACAAGCAAAGAAATAACCATATGAGCATGAAAATTCAAGTAAACTACAACAGCTTCTGCAAAGATACTATGAACTAGATAAGTACTAACAAATACCAACATCAGAACCGCCATTAGAAGGAATAAACAAAGCTCAAAAACGAAATTAGCAGCGAAAAAACTATAATTTATTGCGAATAATTAGTTTAATAAATGCAATTTGAGCAAATACACTGATAAAATACTCTCGTAATATTACCAGCAAGACGACGCCTTTCTGCTCGCACAGCTGGGATGTCAATGTCTTCGCGAGGAAAACCCTACACATTAGAAGAGGACGAAACACCAAAAACCCTAAATCCCAAATCTTGTTAATTTAAAAAATTAATTAGAAAAAGAAAAGAAAAAAAGTTGACCTCGGAGTCAAGGAGGTTGCCGGAGATTCCAGGGCCGCCGGGCTGAGTAAGACGCTCTATGATGGCGTTCATCTCCGCCTCCAGGGCGGTCCTCTTCTCCATTAAACCCATCGTCTCCGCCTTCAGATTCGTTCCCACCATTTTTTTACTCTTCCGCTATTATTATTATTATTTTTTTTTCAGTACTTTTAGTTGATACTGAGAGAGAGCCGCAGAGCTGTAATGATAATAAGCCAAGGCGGTGGTGGTAGGAGTCAAGGGTATTTTTGGTAACTTAAATTAAGGATTCACGTGCATGACAGGTGCGTCATTCCCATTTCGAATTAGAAGATGAAACCTTTGAATCCGACGGTCTGACCACGTATCTAATAAATGTTGGTCATGTCGTTATTTATACTTTTTGCCTAGGTTTCTGCTAACAAGGATATTGATGGTTATGTAATCAAAGGTATCGTTTGGTATACAGACGGGACGGGACGGGATGGAACGGAACGGAGCAGGAGTAAAGATGCTCTCGGATGGAAACAAGGAGAAAGAAGAAGAAGACGGAGATTTATAATTTTGTGTTCCACAGATGTGGAACGAGTCGTTCCAAGGGGGTGAGGCGGAACGAAAATTCACCCAAAACTCGTCCCGTGGAATAGCTCGTTCCACCTGTTTTGGGCACACCAAACGTGGGACGGAACGGCTTGTCCCACTCTGTTCCGTCCTGTCCCACGTACCAAACGGTACCAAAGTATCGATTGTTTGATTTTGATATGGGTTTTCAAGTGATTTGTTTATTATTTTATCACATGATTAGAATTATTTTTCAAGGTCCAAATTTGTAAAGGGATTATAATAGGTGTGTTTATTTTACTTATAAATGAAATATTTTAGATTCGATTTTAATAAATGTTGAGTTTGGTATTAAATTCTTATAACTGATTTAGTTTTTGGACGGACATAGTAGGAAATCAGACGGTCCGATTCCTGGTTTTGAAAGAAAGACGGGCCCTAAAACCAGGCCCAACCATTTCTAGAATCTCCAAAGGGCTGGTCTAGGCTGGGCTGATGCCGGATATTGGTGTCAAATCTGAGCCCAAAACATAAAATAAATAAGAAAAATGGAAAAACCCTAAAAAATAATAAGAAATTTGAAAAAGCAAACCTGAGTATTATCATCTAGAGGCAGGCTCAGTATAAGTAGAGAGGACTCGGCACCACTGGAAAAATGGTGGCCGCTGTTGTAGCGTCCTTTGCGTCTACCTTTATTGCTGTCACTTCTCCTTCCTACTCTTCCTCCTTTTTGACGAAATTACGGTCTGCTCCCAGTCTCCGACTTTCTTTTGCAGTGTCACCCCTGTGCTCTCGCAGAGGGAAGCTCATGGCTCACACTCTCGCTCAGGCCAATCTCGGCCTCACTTACCCTTCTGGCATCGACGCCCCAAAGGTATATTTTTCTCATCGGTTTCATAATCCAGGACATATATATGTATATATATTCGCCAACGCAAGTTTGTAATTTTGATTGTTGTCTGGGGTTGGTTTTGTGATTGCTTAGAGGTATTGATTGTTGTATTTGTTAGTTTTATGATGTAATTTGATGGATTTGTATGTGTAAAGATTCGATCTTTGTATGTGGGGTGATTGTATTTTTTCATTGTTTGATTGACTTTATGAGATAAAACCAATAAGTGATTGATTTTTGTTAATGGGGTTTTTATTTTGATTATTTATGTCTATGTATCATGTTCAATTTGATTGATTATATTGGATTTTTTGTTTGTCAAAATATTGGATTCAGTTGTGCAAGAACTTGAATTGTTGAACTGAAATGTCACTTGTGTGTTTGTGTCAATTTCTGGAAGATCTTGTTTGCCGCAAAAGAGATCGATGTAGCGGAATGGAAAGGAGACTTACTTGCAGTGGGCGTCACAGAGAAAGACTTGGCGAAAGATGAGAACTCCAAGTTTCAGAATTCAGTTTTGAAGAAGCTAGATTCCCATTTGGGTGGTCTCTTGGCTGAAGTCTCTTCCGAGGAAGACTTCACCGGAAAGTCTGGCCAGTCAACCGTTGTTAGGCTTCCTGGTCTTGTTTCAAAGAGGGTTGGCTTGTTTGGGCTTGGACAATCTGCTTCATCTACAGCAGCTTTCCGAGGTCTTGGTGAGGCTGCAGCAGCAGCAGCAAAGGCTACTCAAGCAAGTGACATTGCTATTGTGCTTGCCTCTTCGGAGGGGCTTTCTGCGAAATCTAATACAGCTTCTGCAATAGCATCTGGTACTTTGACCCAGTATTTTTGAAAATTCTATATTGTTATGTGTGTTTGGATATGGTAATAGTTGTAGTAAGCATGTTGGAATGGTTTGACTTGCTGCAGGAACTGTGTTGGGGATATATGAAGATAGCAGGTACAAATCAGATTCAAAGAAATCAGCTTTGAAATCTGTGGACATTCTTGGTCTTGGAACTGGAGCTGAAGTAGAGAAGAAGCTCAAGTATACTGAAGATGTTACTTCTGGAATAATTTTTGGGAAAGAGCTAGTAAATTCACCTGCCAATGTTCTTACACCTGGTTCGTATGAGCTAATTTCTTGTGGTTCCTTTAATGTCGATGTTATGTGTCGGGCACTTCCTTCATTTAGTTCGTTAAACAGTGAAAATCTGATTCTCTTAACTGATTCCATTTTGCTCACCTGTACTTGTAGCTTCCAAATTTTGTTCCATCAGTCCACTTTCGTCGAGATATTTTTTTGTTATTGACTGTATGCAATGTTAATTATCTCAGGGAAACTAGCTGAAGAGGCCTCAAAGATTGCCTCCACATACAGTGATGTTCTATCTGCAAACATATTAAATGAAGAGCAATGCAAAGAATTGAAAATGGGTTCTTATTTGGCTGTTGCCGCAGCCTCAACAAATCCCCCGCATTTTATTCACCTGATTTACAAACCCCCTGGGGGACCTGCTAAGGTCAAATTAGGGTTGGTTGGTAAAGGTCTGACCTTTGACAGGTGATGGGCAATTATTTAGAATCCTTTTGCCCCTAGTTCTTTTAGCTCTTGCAAATATAGAACAGTTTGGTTTAACTGCCTGTACATTTTCTAATGTTACAATGTGTCTGTGGAAAAGTTAGTTACTGAATTTCATGGCTGTATGAAGTCTATATAGTAATAAGTGTTAAGCCAGTCGTTTGTTTCCTCTCATATTGTGTACACCATTTTCTCTCTTTATCAATGTGCTGACACTATTTGTTGTTTGCCTTTAACTTTTTATATTATCAGCGGTGGCTACAACATCAAGACAGGGCCTGGCTGTTCAATTGAACAAATGAAATTTGATATGGGAGGTTCAGCAGCCGTATTAGGTGCAGCAAAAGCCATTGCTCAAATCAAACCACCTGGTGTAGAGGTGAGCCCTTATCTTTTCCATGTTTCTATCCTTGGGAAAGATGCATGGTTGATTTATTTGTGACTTTTTAATCCTCAGATTTCAGTTTTTAGTGTACACCAGTACAGATGGATCAATGACGGGTTTGGTTTGTGCAGGTTCATTTCATTGTTGCAGCTTGCGAGAATATGATAAGTGGAACAGGTATGAGGCCTGGAGACATTGTGACAGCATCAAATGGAAAGACAATTGAGGTATATTTTTTATGGTTTCTGACTAATTATTAATATGTGCTTAACATAACGTGAAGAAATATTTTCCGCATTATCTTTGGTTTGAGCAAAAGTTTTCTAACTGATGAGGTCTAATTGACTCATTGTATGCGAATCTGGGCATCAATGTTTTTATGAACTGAAGTTCTATTTGCTTCAATCTCCGCTGCAGGTCAATAACACTGATGCTGAAGGTAGACTTACTCTGGCCGATGCATTGGTATATGCTTGTAACCAAGGTGTTGATAAGGTATTAATGTGGTGATGCATTATATCCATGCATTTTGTATCTGTAATGTCGGTGCTAATTGTGTAACTAGTAACTGGTCTTTCTTTCATCAGAATTGAGTTTTTGAACTGTGCAAGTTTTGAAAAGTTTATTTTATTTATACTTTCTTAATGTTTGCTATATACCTATTTCTTGCACTGCTAGTGCTAACACTATCATATTATGCAGATTGTTGACCTGGCAACCTTAACCGGTGCTTGCATAGTTGCTCTTGGACCCTCAATAGCAGGTATAAACATATTCTTTTAAATGCTGAGTAATGCAAATTTTTTGTTTCTGCTGGGATAGGAGTTCTGAAAGCTGCTATATCTTTATATTTACGCGATGTTAAAACTTTTCAGGTGTCTTCACACCAAGTGATGACCTGGCGAAGGAGGTGTTTGCAGCTTCAGAGATCAGTGGGGAGAAATTTTGGAGGTTGCCAATGGAGGAGAGTTATTGGGAGTCAATGAAATCCGGAATAGCTGATATGCTCAACACTGGTGCTCGTCAAGGTGGTTCAATAACTGCTGCTCTCTTCTTGAAGCAGGTATATGATTGCATAGTTTTATTCTCAGCGTCTTTTGTCCTTCTTGTTTGATCACCGGAAATAACTTGACATTCGTTTCACCTTCTCCTTTTCTGGTTAAGTAGAGGGCTAAAGTCCAAGAAACTACACTATGACGATCTAGGATTGTCTTCACCTTTGTTTTTCCCATCGATGACAAAGCCTGCGCTATTTTGCCTGGTTGTCTCACTTCCTAATGACAATGTTTACAACTACGCTTTTGCAGTTCGTTGATGAAAAAGTTCAGTGGCTGCATATTGACATGGCCGGGCCTGTTTGGAGTGACAAGAAACGCACTGCTACAGGGTTCGGTGTTTCCACTCTGGTGGAGTGGGTTCAGAACAACTCTTCCTAAGTAGCTGAAGCGTCGGGCGGGAGAAGCATTTCATCAGCATCACCAGACTGGGTACAAATCCGTCTTGATGGGGTTCTTTGGCGCCGCGAGTCGACTTCAGTTGATGAATAAAGCGTGCAGGAAAAGAAATGGAAAATGTTAATGGACTAGACATAGTATTGTTCAAGTTTTTGCTGTGAAATCCTTCATATTTTTCCTCGAATGGTCGGTTTAACTTCTCCTTTTGTATGATTTGCCTTTTATCTTGTCGTTGGAACACCAAAAGTCAAACATAAAAAGAGAAAGCTTGATGAGTAATAAGTCGTAGTTTTCTTTCGGTGCCCTATAAGACGAAAAATGAAAAAAACAAGAGCTCTAGCCACTAGGATCCTAGCCTACTAATCCTACGTACAAGTGTTGTGGATTTTCCTATCTCATGACCCAAATTTCTCCCGTCCAACTGTAATTTAAACAAGCGTGTAGTTCAAGCGGTTGAAAATTATTCATTCACTTTTAAGATTCGTAGTAATTGAGTATTGACATAGTTGTAAGTGTTATGACGTATACTCTATACGGAAGGAGAATTCGAAGTTGAGCCGGTTGACTTGGGGTATGCTATGTTGGTCAACTTGCTTAATTTATACTACATGTAAAAGTTCAAATTTGCCCTAATTAAAAAGAAAAATTTTCAATTTTTTAACTAGATTGGTTGGGTAAATATATTTGACTGATAAAGAAAATTTTTAACTTTCAACAAATGAGATTAATATTGTGAATTTGCGATAAAGAAACTTCGATAGAATTCTATGATTCCGATAATTTGGTTGTTTGAATATATGACAACTCCAACCCCGAATGAAAACATCACAACGACAATCCTGCTAAATTTTTCCGTTATATAACCAAAAAGAAAAAAAAAACTCGTTGCCACCTGTCAAAACCCACTTTAACACATTTGACAATCCTCTCTCGCTTCCGACATAATTGACTATCTTTCTCTCTCTCTCTCTCTCTCTCTCTCTCTCTCTCTCCTCTTGTGTTTTGTATTTTAATATCGGAGCTTCGTCATCTCTTAGAATCTGCTTACAAGAATGGACTAAGCAAAGCGATCTCACCTGCTACTTTTCTTCTTCGTGGAGCAGTTCAGATACGCAACATATATACTGATCATGTAACAAATAAAAGAGCAGGCAGAGGTTTGCACCTGAAGAACCCAAAAAATGAGTGTTTCTTTGACAGTGATGACCTTCAATCTTCACGAAGATCAGACGGAGGACAGTCCCTACTCGTGGGATAAGAGAAGGGATTTGTGCATAAGCGTCATTACTAGTTATTCTCCTATCATTCTGTGTACCCAGCAAGGTAATACTTTTCTCTGCTTTGCTTTCATTTTCTGCAATTTTCTCATGGATCCTGCGCGTTTTGTGGTTGTGATTTGATTGAAATGTTCATCTGGGTATGTTTTAGTTCAAATTTTGGAGCTTTGTTTTTGTTACTTTGTGATTTAGCTTTGGTTTCAGTGTTGAAATGTGTTGGGGGTGATCTGGGTTTGTGCGGTGAGTGAGTTCTCTGGGGTGAAGGTTGATTGAATAGGGCAATATAATTGGTGTGCTGGGTTTACATTTTTATGTTCGAAATGATTGATTGTGTACTTAAATTGATATGTTAATAGTTGGTGTTTTTCTTGTTCCTGAAATTTGATTCTTTTATGTTCATTTTCTGCTTCAGGAGTTAAATCACAGTTAGATTATCTTCAGCAGTGCTTGCCAGGTAACTTTCTCTCCAAAAAGTTAAAAATTTCGATTATTATTAGCTTCGGTATTTTGTCACATGGCTGAGGAAAGGCGCATCTTAGTGCTCGCTTTCTTGAGTACATGGTTCGATTGTTTGTTTCTTATGAAGAACGGCTCATATAGGTCATGTTTCTCTTTGCTTAATAAATAAAAGGATTCCGATCAAGTTGGTGAAGCTTCGTGCTGTTTCACATAGACAATGTCCTCTTTCTAGACAGTTTGACAAGAGGCATTATTATGTTCATACGCACGATGCAATTACAGTGTCTGGCTCTTCCCGCCTCAATTGATTTTGTTTACTTATGACTTACCATGTATAAAATGAAGGATACACGTCACTTTTTTTTCTATATTGAGATACTCTTGAAGAACGATTTGCTGGCATCGATATTCATTATAGAATGCAATGATCTTATGTTGATGCAATCTCCTTTCTCTCATCGAATTTATCCCAAGCCTGGATTTTCCAATTATGATTTGACTGTTTTTTTTATCTTGTTCGTTAGGTTATGATCAATTTGGAATATCAAGAAAAGGGCCTGAAGACACTTCTGATGAACATTGCACCATCTTCTATGACAAGGAGAAGGTAGCATTCGCTTCTTTTTGTCAAAGCTAACATTGTCGTTTGTCAGAAATTTGCAAACTTTGACCTTTATGCCATTTTTTTCATAAAATGAAGGTGGAGCTGCTTGAAGGTGGAACGTTTTGGTTGTCAGAGTCACCTTCTGTCACCGGAAGCATGTCATGGGGTTCTGAAGTTCCATGTATTGCAACATGGGTGATATCCTTACCATTTTACTTTCTCAAACTTAGATAATGTTCAGCAACTGCTTTAACATTGCTATGAAAGAGTGCCGTATCTTTTGTTATCTTGACATGATGTCCACACATTTCAACTGAAAGGAGCTGAGCCACCTGGATTTTCATTCCAGATAGTAAATACAAACATGGATGAGTTCAGTCCTCGTGCCCGTCGACGAAGTGCTTTGCTCACATGGCAGCACATAGCATCCTTGCCACCTGGCTTGCCAGTTGTATATTGTGGAGGTTTCAACACACAAAAGGAATCAACTACCGGCCGGTTTCTTTTGGGGAGATCAAGGTTCGGCAAACGTGTGGAACTCCAGTTGTTTTTATATGTTCCAAAATTTCCATATTTATGACAAGTTTCCATTTATTTATAGCCCATATGCTCAGAAACTGAAGAGTGTGGAGTAAATATTTTGATTAGGAATTATGGAATAGATAGGAAACTGTGATTCTTTTGCGAGCTGCCAGGATTTTGTAAGGAGCATCCTCCATTTGTGCCTCTAGTTATCGTACTACTTCATCGGTGCAGAAATCTTGGACACCTCCTTCCTATTGTCCGCTTTTTGATCCCCTTCCCCTTTTGCAAACCCACTAGATACCTTTTTCCTTTATCCACTGGTTTTTTGTTTGGTGGATAAGATTTCAATTTAAAATTGGCAGTGTCGAAATCATTCTCCCGTAGATATGGTGTGAGACGAATTTATATGCTAGTCTCTCTCTGGTAGGAAGCTCACCAGATACGTGGTGGACTTTCTCTAACAGCTTGTTCTGTTTAGTAAATCTTTTCTCTTGGCTTGCCTGCAGAGAGCATGGTGCGGTGGGGGATATGAGGGATGCATGGCCTAATGCCCGTGTGAGGAAAAATGTCTCTCTTATTCGCACTTTTCATGGATTTAAAGGTACATACCATACCACTTCTACTTTTAGTGCCGCTCGTTGAGCATGAACTAATTTTTACAGTACGTGACGCTTTCAGGTGACAAACAAGGAGCCCTTGAATTCCTCAAGTTGGTTTTCAGAGCGCTCTGCCTTTGCTGGGATCGCCAAACACAGGATCTACATGTAGATTGGATTCTTTTTAGAGGTAGATCTCTTATTCCTGTTTTATGTGAAGTGGTGAGTGATAACATTGATGGATATTACCCATCCTCGCACTATCCCATATTTGCCGAGTTTATGCTTCCTCGCACGGTGAGAATGATTGACCCACCCGCTCCCGAGGGGAATTGATATGCATGTTTTGAACCGCCACCTCCCCATTTTTCTCCTCCGAGCACCGAAGGTCTAGTTCATAGTTGATGCAATTTAGATACTCATTTTGTGTACAATTTTTTCGACTTTTGATTGCCATACCGAGTTGTTCAATTTACTCGAAGGTGCGTCGAAAGAGGTAGCAACAATTTTATTTCATATGTTTGACGTTTTGTACTATTGCTTTACCCTCAATTTTAATTGAATGGAATTTGATTTATGTGCCTCACTCTACCATGACAAAGTATGGTGCCAGTTTACTGGAATTACGTTGGCTGAATTGTTTGGTCAGTGAGAAAATTCCCCACTTAGAGGCAAACAAGTTTAGCCTGCTGCAGGGCAAGTTCTGGGGCAGTTCAACTGAGCAACTCGGCGGACGGCCGGACGGCTGGATCCCATTTTCCTTATTTTATTTCTCTTAAAACAATAGTTAACACATTTTTTAGGGTACATAAGTTAATGGGTTGAGATGAAAGGTAACTGTTAAAATCCATTTTTGAGAGGAAGATGGAGAATTTTTGGCTTTTCTGTGTGAGAAGCAAAAGGTCTGGGGAAATCTAGAAGTATCATGACAAAGTTTTTGTTTTGGGTGAAATTAATCAAAGTTGAGGCATCCAAATTTCTATAAAAATTAGTTTTATAATTACAGTATGATGATCGGCACAATATCAAACATAGTACTAAATAGTCCATGTTTTAATCCGGTAGAGCACCAAACGCTCGACTAATTTAGTCAGTGACGACTAATTATTCTATTCAACTGAAATATAGTCAGTGACGACTAATTATTCTATTCAACTGAAATAGTCAGTACAGTTCGAACTGCACCCGTTATAAATTGAATTTTCAAATCCCTTGTAATTTACATATACAATACGAAGAATTGGAATATTTTACTAAACAGGGAGTGACGTCCAAACCAATGAAAAAAACTTGTAATCACCGTCAGTCAGTCAGTCCGTAAGTCCGTACGTGAAGTCCAAACCAATCGTCACCGCACATCATCCCCGCGAAAAAGATCCAATGGTGATTACAGAAGATTTCAAATGGTCAGCCTTGTCTTGGAAATCCCAACCATTTTGTTGAGAGAGAGAGAGAGAGAGAGAGTGAGAGAGAGCGCCTTATCGTTCTTCTCTTTGTTTTTAAAGCAAACAAAAAACCAACCACCGAGTGATACATTGATTTGATAAAATCGTACCAACACACACCCAGTCCCTGAGTTGCAGAGAAAGAGAGAGAGAGAGAGAGAGAGAGAGAGAGGGGAAGTGGATCTAGATCTTGTGGGAAGAAGCCATGGCGAGAGGACCTCTCGCTTTTCAGCTATGGATCTCTGTCTGTCTTTTGTTCTTCTTGCACGCTCGCTGCTTCTACCTCCCGGGTGTCGCCCCTCAAGATTTCCAATACGTCAGCACCTTCAACTCTCTCTCTCTCTCTCTGTGTATTAATAAATGTATATGTATATGTATATATATGTATATTTGTATATGGTTAAACCTCTGCGTATAATTGAATGTAATGTATGCCATGGCAGTTTTTTAGTGCGTGTTCTTATTTACAGACAGATCCGTATACAATTTTGCATTTGGGTGTTTACAATTTCGGGTCTTTTGGCGAAAGCTTTTATAAATTTGCCATTTTGTGACTCGGGTCGTGAGATCTACGTTCAATTTGCTGCATTTCTGCATGTTTTTGGCTTAAAACGTTGTGAATCTCTGTTGGCTTCTTATGTTGCGTGAAATATGGATTGAAATTAGTGTTTTTTCGATTGCAACAATGCGATAACATGCACATTTACAAGTACAGTTCTAAGTTTTTAATTTTTTTCGTGTTCTCATTTGTCCGGTAAGTGTTAGAGCTTGTATTGTCGTCCAGATTGTAAAGATTTTTCAGTTTTTGGGGAAAAGGAAAATTTTAAGGTCTGCTGATTCAGCTTTGAGGTAGTGAAATCCTTTCTCAACTAGGCAATTGAGGAAGAAACAATAGAGTATGGATTTAGTAACGTATAGAAGGGCTCGAAAGAAATCATTTAAGACTTTTACAATGGATCTAGTAGGTCTCATAATTTAATGAACGAGCTTCGTGATGTAGATCGTTTTGCTATCTAATGGCGTTGTATTCACACTGTTTACCATTATATGTGCAGGGAAATCCCTTGGATGTGAAAGTGAACAAATTGACCTCTACAAAAACTCAACTTCCTTACTCGTACTATTCCCTCCCATACTGTACCCCAGAGCGTATAGTAGACAGTGCGGAGAATCTTGGGGAAGTTCTCCGTGGTGATCGCATTGAAAACTCTCCTTACGAGGTAGAGTAGCTTAAAGTGATATTATTGCTATGGTTCTGTTGTTCATCACTTTGGTTATTGAGCCGCTAAGGATTTTATTTTATCTTTTGTTGCAGTTCAAAATGAGAGAACCACAAATGTGCAATGTTTTATGCCGTGTAGTTCTTAATGCAAAAACTGCAAAGGAATTCAAGGAAAAGATAGATGATGAGTATCGGGTGAATATGTGAGGCGCAAATTCTGAATACCATGCATTTGAATCATATGATCCTGTCTGATGTGATGAACAATTGACTTACATTCTGATACTTTTTCCAAATTACAGGATTCTGGATAATCTCCCTCTGGTTGTCCCTATACCAAGGCCTGATCAGGAAAATGCCTTAGTTTATCAACATGGGTTTCATGTTGGTCTTAGAGGACAATATGCTGGGGTAGCTGTTGCCTGTTTGACCAATTAGCATTCTTTGCGTCATCTTAATTCTTTTGTTGATGTGCTTATTGAAAAGTTCTGATTTTTCCGTTTTCCTTTAAACATTTATAGAACAAGGATGAAAAGCATTTTATCAACAATCACTTAACATTTACAGTCAAGTATCACAAGGATCAAATGACAGAATCTGCCAGGATTGTCGGATTTGAGGTGAAGCCATTCAGGTATTTATTTGTTATTCTTTTCTATCATAGGCTAATTAGTTTATTCTATCTCATCTCTCCAATGAGGGTTCAAATTACCTATATGATAGCGGACAAGTTTTTATTAATGCAGTGTTAAGCATGAATACGAAGGCGAGTGGAGTAAGGAGAAACGTTTAACAACCTGTGATCCCCATGCGAAACGAACAGTTACCAGCTCTGAATCTCCTCAGGAGGTTGAAGATAAAAAGGAAGTTATATTTACATATGATGTTGAGTTCCAGGTTGGTGCCCTTGCCATTTCCTAGTAAATGACTTCTTTGTTTGCCGTTTTGAGTTGGGTTTCGGATTGGCTTTTGTTTAACCTCTAGGAGAGTGATGTAAAGTGGGCATCTCGGTGGGACACATATCTTCTGGTGGCGGATGATCAAATCCACTGGTTCTCAATTGTTAATTCTTTGATGATTGTTCTTTTCCTTTCGGGCATGGTTGCTATGATAATGTTGCGGACACTTTACCGGGATATCTCCAAGTACAACCAACTAGAGTCCCAAGAAGAAGCCCAAGAAGAGACAGGATGGAAACTGGTTCATGGTGATGTATTCAGACCTCCAGTAAACTCAGATCTACTGTGCGTGTATGTTGGGACGGGTGTGCAGTTCTTTGGGATGATTCTCGTCACCATGCTCTTCGCAGTCCTTGGATTCCTCTCCCCTTCAAACCGAGGTGGGTTGATGACTGCCATGCTCCTCCTCTGGGTCTTTATGGGCCTCTTTGCTGGATACTCTGCAGCCCGTCTGTACAAAATGTTTAAGGGAACAGAATGGAAGAAAATCAGTCTCAAAACAGCTTTCGTGTTTCCTGCAACTCTCTTTGCCATTTTCTTCGTCTTGAATGCTCTTATCTGGGGTGAGAAATCCTCTGGGGCAGTTCCATTTGGAACCATGTTTGCTCTGGTATTCTTATGGTTTGGCATTTCAGTTCCACTTATCTACGTTGGTGCTTATGTGGGTTTTAGGAAGCTATCGATCGAGGATCCTGTGAAAACCAACAAGATCCCTAGGCAAGTCCCTGAACAGGCGTGGTACATGCATCCAGCCTTCTCTATCCTAATTGGAGGCATACTCCCATTCGGGGCCGTCTTTATTGAGCTCTTCTTCATCCTTACATCTATATGGTTGCATCAATTCTATTACATATTTGGATTCCTTTTCATCGTCTTCATTATCTCATCATCACTTGTGCCGAGATCACAATTGTGCTATGCTACTTCCAGTTGTGCAGTGAAGACTACCTTTGGTGGTGGAGGTCGTACTTGACCTCAGGCTCCTCAGCGCTCTACCTTTTCCTGTACGCAGCCTTCTACTTCTTCACTAAGCTTGACATTAAGAAGCCAGTTTCTGGAGCCTTGTATTTCGGGTATATGCTGATTGCTTCCTATTCTTTCTTCGTGCTGACTGGTACAATCGGTTTCTATGCATGCTTCTGGTTTACCAGGCTCATCTATTCGTCAGTGAAGTTCGACTGATTTATAGTCCTAAGGTGAAGGAAACGATTCGTTTGTTTTTCCACGAGGAAGCACGAAATTCACTTTGACGGTACTTGTAGAATGTCCTTGTGGAGCTACCAACTGGTTCATTTTGAATCTAGAGTCATAGGAGTTGTTATTCTTAGCCTCTCTATACAGGTCCCTTTTTAAGTTCTAGGTTCTTTTTGTTTATTTGTTCTTATAACATCGTCTTCGTTCTGTTCCATACGAAAACACAGATTTGTAAGCAATCTTCGTGCCATCAATGGCTCGACGGTGATTTGAGGAATGAAAAATGGAATTCCTGTCACTGCTGCGTATTGTTATATTTTCTTGTCAAATCTTTGGAGATTTGGCTCATCTGTTCTGTGATAAAAACTAAAAAGTACAAACCGTGAACACAAAATCGTTCTGTGAATAAAGATAAAAGGCAATGCATAATCTTCCAACCATCCCTAATGGAAAACAAGTGTATCAAACATACAATTTTAACATTTCTTCAAGTTCCAAGCTGGTATTTCTACATATTACATTGTTTGTGACAACCTAGAAAATAGACGCTGATCGGTATTTTGATCCAGTCATATAATGCATCACAAATCAATCAGCACCTTCAGCGCTAAAATCGGGCTCCGGAGGCTTTTGTAGTTTGATTAATTCTCGAGCGCTCTTCAAATTCCTATTTCGGTGGACACCACGAAGTGCATTTGCAGCAAACCTAGAAGCTAAAAATGTGGCACCAATGCTATATGAACCTCCAGCGTTGCTGCGAGCACCTCCCAAGGCTTCTGCTTCTGCTTCCTCTTCCTTACGACGAAGCTCCAAGATTTTCCTCTTGGAATAGCGACGCCATGCTGCTTGGATAAAGCAAGCAGCCCAAGTCCGCCATTGTTGTGAGTAGAAACGGAAGGTGTGCTGAACCTGTCTGCTGTGAAGGCGCCTAAACTGACTGGCAACAAATTTTAACTCTTCAGCTACAAGAGCAAAGGCCTCAACCTCAGTTAAAGCCTTAACTGTCCGAGTAGATGATGGGAGGTTGGCACCAGATTTGGGATCCAGTGCCCAAGTTAGAAGCTCCTCACCACAGAAATCACCTTCTTTCAGTAAACTTCGGTTAAAAAACCCACTCCTGCCACCATCTGTTGTAACACTCTCAAGGCGACCACGTATGATGAAAAGCATCTCGTCAACAGGATCTCCTTCCCGAACTATGTAAGTACTCTCTGTGAATAAACTTGGTTTCAGTCTCTCACAAATGGCATCAAGCAACCTCTCGTCCATATTATCAAACAAAGGAACCTGCAATGACCGGCAAAGTGCAATTTATCTAATGATTCACAGTGGGACCAACCAACATATATGAAACCAATTACCACTAGAAGGAAACACAAAGAACAAAAGAATTACTAATCATACCCTCCTCACTAATGCCAAACAGAGGTGCCGCTTAATATCTCTCCTGAGATCCTTTGGTAGGCTCTGAACCAAACTCTGCTCGTCCACCCCGCGTGTTTCCAACCACTTATATTGATCATATCGCCTGACACGTTCCCTAAGGTCTTGTGGGAGCAAGCGGTGATGCATCCACTGTTCTGAATCGCGTCTTTTGACCCTCATCTCCTCAAGTCGAATAGTAAGAGACTGAAGATAGGTCTGTAACAATACCATAACACAGAGAATATTAGCGATATCAGATGATGTTCTGCTTTTCACGCTACATTACAAGCATCAACTGTTACTTCCAAGTTTACCTGCATGTTTCCTATCAAAAGTGCGAAGAGGATAAGTCCAAATATAGCCAGTGATATGGAAAATATAACCTCTCCAGGATAGGTGCTGGTTGCAAGACCCTGACCAAGCGTACTGTATAAAGAAGTCAGACAAAATGCTGTTAAAAGCGAAAACTTTAAAGCCTGCAAGAGGCGCAACGGTTTTGTAACATTATGTGAAACCACTACATAAAATAGATTGAACTTTATGACTAGGATCAGGAACATTGGTTATTTCTGACGACATCATTACCTTAAATTCTGTAGTCCCCACCATAAACAGTAACAGTACTTGACAATGAACTTCTTGGATGAAACAACCCCAGATGATAAAGCCGAATTAAAGATTCCAAAATCAAAGTAGGTATTATTGTCATCTGCTGAGCATTTTGATAGGATGTTTCCAGTAACATTGGACCAAGTTGCATTATCTAAATTGTTTTGGTTCCCGCAGTACAAGAGAGTTTTATCACATGGTTTTCCAATATCAGTACAAGCCATCTGCCAGCATGTATCATTGCGTTCTAAAGCTAACAAATACCAGAATGCCCCAACTATCTGCAAAGATATCATCCAACGGATAATAATTGCTCCCAAAGAAAAGTATAATTTCCATGTTAATGTTTGACGATCAAAAGAAAAATAAGTACTTGATGAGTCTGATGACAATAATAACATTCAATGGAAAATAATTTGTATCAAATGTTCATATGCAAAGAAAGAAAAAGAAAGATGAATAACATACAGCAAGCAAACAAGGAACAAAACAGCAAGGGTAGAAACAAAATAGTTACTCACATGACTAGCGAGCATATATAATAGCAAATAGTATGCAGCACCTGCCCAAGCAGTTTCAGCAAAGACGCCAGCTGTTCTTTTCAGTTCTGAAGTCAAAGGATAGACTCGAAAAAGTCTGGGAATATACTGAAATAAAACTATGAAAAGCAAAGCCTGTTTTGTAGCAAGCACATCTGAACCTTTGGACCTCTGAAGAAACCTCCAAACTACAATCTGCACAAATTATGGCCTTTTAGTGTTGCATAGAAAAAAAAATATAGGCTTAACAGTTAACAGTTTCCTTTCAGCGTATTTTTCAAATCTTCTACTACAAAATGAAATATGCCAATAATTAACAATACATAGAAACGAAAAGACAAAACAAAATAAGAGCCAAAACTATAGGAAAGCGGTATAGCCATGTGGAATAATTCAGGGAAACACACTCTTACCTGTGGTAGGGGTAGCACTGAAAGAAAATCAATGATGAAATAACTTCGTAAGTATCGCTTGGCTATTCGTGCTGGATCAATCACCAGTTCACCTCTTCCAAAAACCCGAGATGATGGAGCAATGTAAGCTGTTCTAAACTGGAGGGCCATGTGAATAAGATAGAAAGCATCAACAATCATCCGCAGTGTGGTTGCTGTGATAGCCAACCTTCGATCTATACCAAGACAATTTGATGAACTATTGATGACTGGAAGATAGAAAAACAGAGGGTCCACAGACACTGCCAGAATACATGAGATGACAAAAAATCTATTCCACAACAAGAGAAATTTGTCCTGAGGATCATATATCTTCTTGTCTGACCCTTTAAGATCTTCAGGGAACACTGCACGAGAAATCCCAAATCCAAGTGATCGGCCGATTGACTTAAGACCTTCAGACCCCTTTTTCATTCCTCTCTTAAAAGATGTATCCCTTGCAGGAGCAGTCCGGGTTAGTCCCTCAATATTAAACCCACATCTTCTCCCTCCAGAATCAGAAGGCGATGACAATCTAGAGTCCAAGTCATCCAGCCTAGAAAATCAATAAACACTGCCAATAAGCACAACATTCGATGCCGTTCTACCAAATGACCCAAATCTTGTTTCAACACTATTAGAAACATATACGTTCAGCTTTCATCATAGAAAAGGAAGCATGAGGCACTGACCGGGAACTAATATATTATCCCACTAATTCATACATAATGCAACATGAATACAACAAAAACAACAAAGCCTTATCCCACTAAGTGGGGTCGGCTGTATGAATCCTAGAACGCCACTGCCCTCGGTTTTGTGCCAACTAATATTTAGAAGAAGAAAAGAACCTACTTGAAAAGAAAAATGAAATTCCAAACATATTTATCATTAAGGCAAATTGCTAAACTATTTATTGGACTTAGAGACTACATACTTCCTAAAATTTAAGCAGACGTGACATCTCAACTAGTCATACAAACATGTAACAGATCGTTGTGAATCACTAGAACCAGATCTTTACGTTTGGCAACGATTCTCCGGAAAAAATTTGCAAAATTTGACAAAGAAATATTATATTTGGTACCTCACAAACTTGTCTCTCTGGCCTCCCACGTACTGTGACTTGTTGTAACCACAATCCAACATCTTTACTCAATTAAACACATCAACGTCACCTGCATACCAAAATGAACATCCAAATTCGCAATGAACATCAAAATCATCATACTCAGTTCTAAGTGGCTTATAAACACCAACCGGAAAGGAAGTATGAATCTAAAACAATCCCCAGGTTCCAATAACATTTTTCCACCAAATGCTCAACCAAAATTCCATAAGCTAATAGTGTAAGATAACGACCCGATTTATAGTAAACCGAATGTTTACGATTTGATGTAACCAAAAATGGTAAGTTTGGTCTTCTTATAGCAAACAAATCGGCATCCATTGCTATATATCCTCAAATTATACAACTCAGATCCCTAGATAGTCAACAGTGCATAACTAAGCAGTCTAAAGCAGTATGAGTAAACATCTACTTAAACTTTTATCCATTTTTATCAGCTTAATCACCAAGAACAATCACTTGATCCTCGAAAAACTACTGTTTCCTGACGTTGACCAAATTAATTAAGAATCCCCCTCAAAAACCAATAAATTAAGAAACCCCTAAAAATTAACCCAACAAAAAAACAAGCAACGAACCTTATTGAGCACCGTGAAGAAGAACTGACATTTCCCTTAAGACGTGCAATCAAAATTACAGTAATTTCAAATTTTGACAATTTTTTCTCGATAAAGGGAAGAACCCATATGATATGAATTCGTATTTTTGCAGAAATGATCGAAGCGTATGAGATTGGGAGAGAGAGAGGGAGAGAGAAGCAACTCACAGTAAAAGCAGGAGGTCTTAGATTTTCATTCGGCTGGTTGCCGCCAGCCACGGACAGAGAGATTCAGGTATATGGAACAACAACTGGGCGTCGAGATGTCACCACCGAGAGAGAGACTAATTCAGATATCTCTTCTTACCGAAATTGAAGAAGGTGAAAAAACCGAAGAAAGTCAATGCCGTTGCTGAAATGTTTTTACAGCACTATAAATGGATTTAGTCCCAAAAATTGAAGATTCTTTGGGATTGAGTAGAGAAATTTTTTTTAACTGTTCTTGAATTTTGGACTTCGTTTCGTTTTGCTTTCTGAAATTTAATTTTTAGATATTGCGGTAAAAAGTTGAAAATAAAAGAAGCGTTCATAAAATTGCTCTTACTATTCACTTTAAACTGTAATTGTCTTCTTGCAAGTTCATTGTTTGAAAGAAAAGAGGATAAAAACAATAACAATTACTATTCGCAAATATATTTTTTATTTTTATAATGTTTTCTACCTTTTATCCCTACATGTCATTATTGCCACATATTTTTGTTTAATTTACTATTGTGTTGAATTTTGTAAAAAAATTTTAAGTGCGAACTTCATAAGTTTTTATGACTTGGATAAGACATCGGCCTAACCTACCCACTATATGTACTTAATTAACAATAATATCTGTTTATTTCCAAATTAACCTGTCCAAATGATCTTTTCAAGTAGGTTCATTGTTCCGGCCAAGAATACGACCAATCCCACATGGACTACATGAGCCCCCACAAAAATAATTTTATAATTTTCGCCTTGTGAATTTCACAATGATTAAAGTATGAAAGCATGGATGTGACTACATTCGACTACATTCGATCAGACAAAGATGCGAAGTAAAATAAAATCGATCATTGGGAATAAATCGATTAACATGGATTGTTATCACCTTACTTATTATCATTGAATAAGTTCAAATTTTAAAATTTATCTACCACACGAATTTTAAAATTTAAACTCATCCAACAGCTATAAATAAGACGACGAGCATCTATTCCTTGTTAAAAAGTGAGATGTGAAAGTAGTCTCGTCCTAGCAGCATCCACGAAATATCTCCAAATTTGAAGCTTTACAATATAATAACATAATTACCATAAAAATTATTTTATAACCAGCTCAAAGGATCGGCATCGGAGATTTTCAACGTGGGAAGAGGATATTTCTCTTCAAAGAAAAATAAACAAAAAACAATGATCAAAACAAAAATGGCCTTCGTCTCCATTTTATTATCTAAACAGTTGAAGGCGACGCTGGTCAAAAACTCCCGGAACCCGGGGTCCGGCCAAGCGTCCGCTTCTGCGTGTCTACAGGGATGAAGACGTTTACTGCAGGCGGCGCCTGCAAGTTTGAAAGTATGGGAATGGGACGGACAGCCTCAGGCAATGAGACGTTAAAAGCACGATAACTTCAGATTCAGCTTTGATTTTGTTGCCCTGTATCATCAGCTATCCACAACCTAATAATGGGACAGCAAACACGAGTACCAAAAACATGTTAGTTCAAGGAATTTTCTACTATGTTACGGGTATCCCATACATCGGAGCATAGTAGAATGTGAGTTCGAATATGTACAAGAGACCAAGCATGTACTTAATATCTAGAAGCAAGCAAACCCGGACAGCATTAGGTGTAAGACTAAATTGAATTTAACACGAGACGAAACCATCCACATGTAAATTTCAGATTTTTTCTGTACCACAGCTAAGTCTATACAGGCGACGATCAAACTTAAAGATGGTCTATATTGAATCTTATAAGTTTTTTCATGAGTAAATAACTAAATATTGAAGCAATTAACAAGCAAAGAGGCAATTCCACAAATGATTCATACCTTTCTGACTATATTTCTTCACTCCCACAGAAAAGAACCAAGTATCAAATCATAGAAACCAAACAGAACAAATGGCAGTAGACAGCTCAGCCTTGACGATCAAGTGCACTAGCGATTATGTTTCTGCTTTCCCTACACAGTACTTCTGTATCATTTCCTTCTATAGGTTTATGAATAACAACTTTAACAGCTCCAGTATTCAAGGTAGTCTCCCTTCCCGGAGGCATGATCTTTCCGGTTCCTATAAGGGTAATTGGAACTACTGGTACCTTGGTTTTCGCTGCAAGACTGAAGGCCCCTCTCTGCATGTCAACAACAAGAGGAAGAGAAGGGGGGAAAAGCCTCTTAGGAAATAAATTATACAAATGGTGCAACAAAAACTATGGATGAGATCAAACTAACTAAATCAATTGTCCATTATATGCCTCCGTAACCAACAACTGCAAGTTCCAGTCTGGTTACTTACAATTTTACATAACCATCCAAAAGAACAAAGAATCCTAAAAGATCTCACCTTGAAAGCACCTAATTTTCCATCTTTGCTGCGTGTTCCCTCAGGGAAGAAAAAGACAGAGGCCCCCTTCTTGATAAGATCTACGCAACTCTTAAAGCATTCCTATATACAGAAGCAAACATACTTTAAAACCATTGTTTAGATAATGATCAACATATATAGATGGAACAAAGGAAACGGCATACCAATTGGCTTTTTCTGTCCATGCGCTTTAAAGGAATTACACCCATCAGAAACATGGCCCACCCAATAATGGGATAGAGAAATATGCTGGTCTTGCTGATAAACTTAAAGGGTCTCCCAATTGTGAAAAGAACATAGATGTCTAAAAAGCTTTGGTGGTTGGAAACATACACAGCAGGAGCATCAGGCGGAGGCAAATTCTCCAGTCCCTCATACTTGATCCTAACAAATGGTGTAATCGTAGCAGTGGCCCAAATTTTGGCAATAAAAATATGAGCTTTTCTTTTGTATCGATCCAATAACAGCACAAGAGGATGGACTATCAGCATCAGCACAAAGAGATAAATGGCATTGAAAGCAGTAATGGCACAAAAGCCAATACCCCTAACTCTTGAGACCATACTTACTTCTGCACTTGAAAATAAGAATGGATGTCAGTCAGATTTATAAGGCTGCTAAAGAAAGGAGGAAACAACAGAAAATCACTGGTTAGAGAAACCTGGTAATGGATAGCCAGCATCACAGGTTCCAGCTTCAGCAGATCGTACAACTGTATACCTGGACAACCTATTTTGGTCATGCAATCTAATATTACAATGCAGTCTTCCAAACTCCTCTTTTGCATCAAAGTCACACCACGATATGCTACCATGTTTCCTTTGAATGCATAAAACACTATGATGAGCCACTGAGGAAGGAAAACAAAGAGGCATGAGATTTTATAGTCCATTCACGCATAAAGGTACATTGCTTATAAGCCAGCATCACTCATGACATATTATACTGAGATAGCCTATACTTACAATGGCTTAAATTTCTCGAAATGGGCCATCTGCGAGGAGAGCACCCAATAGAAAGTCCCTTATAAGCGAACAGCTGCATTACAAATAAAAATGTCATAGCAGTTACAACATAAATAAATGGGACGGGTCAGATGGGTTTGTGCTGCTTCACACTTTTGTGCTTAATGAAGTCGATAACTTGCAATACTACCTACGGGATTAATAAACAAAACAAAAAGGAAGTCTTTTCAAGTACGGTAGACACTAGACATTCTACATTGGATGAATGCCCTAAAGGAATGCTTACCAATGGCTAATTCTACAGTTGTGATGAGGGAAAGTCTAGCATGCTGCACTGGCGTGTTAAATGCAGATAATTCAAATGCACATTTTATACACGGCTAACCTTGAAGCACATTCACCCTATTTGCGTACAACCACCTAAATGTCGAATCCAACGATTAGTAGCGACAAGGCATGCTTAATTGCAAAAATCAGATTGTCATTATACTATCTCAAAATTTTCAGCTAGTTCCTTAACTGCACTCGTGAGCACCATTTTCATACAAAATTCTGATTAAAAGGCGCCTATCGAATCATCAAACTACTAATTCCGAACATAATTATAGATTAAAATTTTTATCTCACGAAATTGTGGAATCATCAAGTTAATAATTTCCCAACATAATTAAAGATTACAAATTTATATTTTCCCGTAAAAAAACGACGGGAATCAAAGAAAATAGCTAGAGAAAAAGGGGATAAATTCTGAAATGAAAGAATTACCGGCAACAAAGATAACTTTGACGGAAACCTCGATTGCCTGTGACCTGATACGTTGAAGAAACCATAGATGTTAGCTCAAGTTTTTAACTTTATTCAAAAAAACAAAAAAAACCCAGATAGATAAAGATGGCAATTACAAATAATTGCAGGGGAAGGTTGAAAAGCAACTTCCATGGAGATTCAAAGAACTGATTTTTGGAGAGTTTGAGCCTTCTTTTCTTCAGTGAATTTTTGGGGATTAGGGTTTGTATCCTGGGGAGCACATGAGTCACGCAGACAGAGAAATTCAAGGCATGTCGCTTATCCTGTTACTTGATTCGTTGGATGCATCGGAGTGCGGATGCTTTGCGTCTGAGAGAGGGTGCGACCGCCAATGACACCACACGCGTTCTTTTTTTATCTTTTTAGCTCATTTGGTAATAACTATGTTCCATGAGAATTTTTGGTGGGGCTGCTGAGGGCTGACTACGAAAACATCGACTATGATTGGGCTAGGTGCGGATGACCGGACCACGTGGTTGTTTGATTTTAAATATAAAAACATCTAACCCAATCCTAACTCTCGCATTTTTTTACCCCATGCCTAAGACAGGCCATGCAGTTGAGTCATCCAAACCGAAGAACGGTACCAATTTTTCTCAGTATGCCCCGTCTATGTTGCTTAGAGCATGCTTCGAGCAAATTACAAATTCAAATTTATGATCATTGAATCCAGCCATAGATCTCGGTACATGCTATGGGACAATTCATTCTAAACATTTCGTGGTAGATCAAGTTCAAAATCGATATTACACGACAAGACCAATAAAACAAATAGCTACTAGTATTTTCTTGTGCACGTCAATACACAGTTACAAGAAGAACATGACGTTGAAGGCTTGGAACCTACAACACCTTATTTGTTCTTAGCTAGTCACATATATAGCGTTACAAAAATAAAAAAAACAGAGAACCCCAATCTAAATCTTTTTGTTGGGAGTTGATAGTTAGGGAAGTGAGAAGTAGTAATCTATTTGCGGGGGTGAGTGCTGTCCTGATGGGCGGTTCCGGTGATAACTTTGGCAACGTCTAATGCAGTTGCCTCCGGCTTCTTCTTGCTGTACAAGGTGAAGTAACCGATGGTGACAACTACGGCAAAGCCTCCGATCGCCATTTTCATCGGGCAGAAGGGCGCGTTCTTCGTCTGATGGAGTATCTCCGGTGAATGCTGCGCCGGGGAATGACCCTTCATTTGGTGTGCCATGGCTTCGATTTTCCTCTAGCTTTCGTCTCCCTCGTTCGAACAAAGACTCTGTTGTCCCGGGATTTCTTCGTCTCTCTTCGTTTACCTTCAACTATATCTGTCTGAAAGCAATGCTTGTAGGCAGAAGAAAGTGGGAACCTGAAAGAAATAGAATGCATACATGTGTAACAGGATAGGGTGTTTAACCGTTTTTCAAGCAGCGGTAATAGGAATGTTCTATTTGTGTGGTTTTAATTACCCCTTAATCACTTTTTAAGGGTCAACTAATTGACCCTTCCATCAGATTAAAATGAAACATTTCCCTCACCCTTCAACCTTCTTCCCTGAAAGTAGGATAGCCAAGAAAGGGGGTGTTTGCACTTGCACCCCTCTCCCGCGCGCTGTCGGATTTCCGGTAAGGGGACCCATGAGTCATCAAGAGTCAAGACTCTAGGGATCAAAGCACAACAAAACACTAAACTAAGATCCCAAAAGACAGAACAATTGATAATTAACCTGCATAGTAGCATAGATGATAGAGGAACACAGCAGCCATATGAGAATACCAGAAAATTGACCCCAAAGGAAGCTGGGAGGCAAATAAAAAACCCCGACAAGTATAGAGAAAAAAAAAATTAAAGGCCGCTGTATGCAGCAAACTGAGAGAACCAAGACACCGAGCAAGCACACATAAGTAGCAAAAAACTGTAAATACAAAGAAACAATCAACCAGAAACAATGCTGCACTGCCGAAAAACTGCAAGATTTGACAAAGGAGGGTTTTAATATCCTCTATCTTTACATAGAGTACACATCTACCGGAAAAGAGGACTTATTCGAGCCCATACAAAGAGATCAAAATCGGTATCAACTAATGTATATAAGAGCTTTGAAGCTTAAATAGAAGCTTTTTGTTCAAACCACACGTTAAGATGGTGAATTATTACATTTTGTCAGATTTCCTTGGGTAAAAGTAGAAGGGTGAGCGCCCGTATTTTCGTTCGTTTGGGATGAAGAAGCAAAGTAAGATGGTACAAACTAATCATCTGCAAGAAGTTTTGCTTCTTTTGATATTCTATTTACAAACTACTCATCTCATCAAACTACCATTCCAGCTTCTTTAATAGTGGAGGGAATCCCGACATCCAACCTCATGGTTGGTCTGTATTCCTCTGAAACAGCAGCTCCTGCCTGAATGCACATTTCGACAACCGCAGGGGCTTGCCCATAGAAGTTCCTGAGCTCCCGCTCCAATGGTGGTCCATTCACATCTGGAACATGCCACACATATCTTGGTGGTATCAAGTTATTGAGCATGGCCGCCTGCCAGCCATGCTGCCCATTTCGTTGTTGGTGTTTGAAGGCCCCACAGTTCTGAGCCTTGTGCCCACTAGGACCGACATGCACCTCAGGGCAATACCCGCAAACCCTCACCAGATACATCTTCATCAGCCTCTTGGCTCCTCTCCTCATTTTCTCCCATGCTCGTAGTGTTTCCTCAGCAAGCAAGGTTGTTTCTTCTTCATCAGAGGGGGCTACTACCTCCAAATCCGATATTTCAGTCAAAACTGGTCTCTTGGGTCCACTGTCAGGATCTGGTAGCTCACTTTCATCCGCATCAACAAATTCACTCTTCGAAGTTCGGATGATTGGCATTCTTCTCCTCGTAGTGGGATATTCCGGGACATCAACCCCAGCCTGGATGCAGAGCTCAACTATTGCTGGAACTCTAGGAGTTGAGAATCTCTCATCATGAGGAATATGTCTTCCAAGCCGATCATAGTGGTGGAAAGCTTCAACCGGCAAGAATATGTCATCAACGGTCACATTTGGTATCCACTCATGAACACCCTTACGAATGTTAGCATTTGCACCTTTACATGATTTGAATGGATGCCCAACAGGCCCCACATGAATTTCATTACAGAACCTTCACAATTTCAAATTTTCAATGAGCAAAATTTCCAATTCCATTTATGTAAATTCCTTTCCTTTAAACACAATTCAAAAAAGCTCCCAAAGCTAAGAAAATCTTCATAAAATCCAATTCGAAAAAGCTCCTGAAGCTGAAAAATCTTCATGAAACCCAATTCAAAGAAGCTCTTTCAGCTACAAAACTCCATCAAACCCAAGTTGAAAAAACTCCTACAGCTGAAAACTCCATTGAATCCAACTCAAGAAAAACCATAGGAAGTCCATCAACCCAACTTGAAAAAGCTCCTAAAGCTACAAAACTCGATCAAACCCAATTTAAAAAAGCTCCTAAAGCTACATTAAATCCAATTAAAAAAAGCACAAAGCTCACACTCCATTAAACTCATTTCAGAAAAGCTCCAAAAGCTAACCTGCAAGCTTGCACAGGAACCACCTTCAAAAGCCTCTTCAAATTGTTGATCAATGTAATTCTGGCATCGAACACATCACACGGAACTGGCACCCATCTTGACGAGCAAGCCATTTTTGGGAGGTGGAACTGGGGTCCTAGCCTTTCCCTTGTTGCTCTTAAGCCTCTCCCTCGCCGCCCGCCTCAGCTCCACAATCGGCACCGGAAAGGGCTTCTTCTCCTTCTTCGAATAGTACCGTGGAAAGTCGGAGTTCTGTGGATGACGGTGGTCACTCCTCACCACCAATGCATATGATTTCGAAGTTCTCGACTTCACTGAAACTGAAATCTTCAGCACATTGCAACCCTGCTGCTAGAATTAAATAAATTTGAAATCAAAACGCTAAATTTACAGAAACCCCAGCTGAAAATGCTAGATTTACAGACACCCCAGTTGATCAATTCTGAACAGGAATGGGATTAGTACCTGAAATCGGAAAGAATCGAGGGAAGTGAGAGAAGGGTACAGGTGGGAATTCAGGAATTCTGATTTTGCATTGAAGGAAGCCCGAAAAGTGCCGACTTTTGGAGGAAGAAAGTTTGTTCCTTTTCCGTGGAATGAAGCTACGGCGCCATGGGAGAAGCTATGAGAGCTGCTGCAATCCATTTCTGAGAGCAAAGTGCTCTGGCTTTCGCAGCAAAGATAATCAGTCCGTTTGCTTCGGTTATGCGATGCCGTCTCATCCATTCCAATGTTAAACGGCATCGTTCCGGTCCGGTTCTTCTAGTCAATGTGGTGCCAGAAATTTGCTAGTCAACCGATCCAACGATGGAGAATAATTAGTAGACCTATTTTAACTTTTACTTTTGCTTTTATTTTCACCTTTTTTTCACTTCAGTGTATAAAAAATTCATGAATCTGTCAGTAAATATAACAAAACTGTTATAAATAGACAAAAGTGATAGAGAGATAATATTTGCTAGAGATAGTGGAACGGTGTAAGGGATCATATTGTTTATTTTTATAATTGTATCACACAAATGATGCAGGTAAAGAGAAGGGAGGGATATTAGTATTATTACTTTTACTCTTAATCTTGTGTGTTGTAATGAGATTACAAACATACCTCTCTATATATAGGATTTTCATCCGACACAACCTTACATGCATGGAGAAAAATCTTACCTCCCTGAGACTTTTCACCAAAAACTTTTAAAGGTTGTCATCAAAGTCTAATTTGGTTTGCTTCCTCGTATAATTACGTATGTGGCATTTACATTAAATTTCACAACAAAAACATGATATATAGATATAAAATTGCTATTTGAGAACATAATTCAGAACCTCTAAGCCAATTTAAACTACAAATTACAAAACAAAGTACGGTTTGCTAATCCAAATTAACATCTCTCTCCCTCTCACTCACTCTTTGCATGCTCAAAACAAAGCCATCCCCACTGCCACCCGAACCGCAATAAACGCAGCACTCAAACTGGAACCACAAGCAGCAGCATTACTCGACGGAGCTGCAGCCGGAGCAGGCGACGGAGAATCCAAACCATACTTATGTTTTTCAGACATAACCACCACCGTGAGCTTTAAGCCTTTGTCACAGTGCTCCTTAACACCACTGATGAAGCAGAATGGTCCTGACTTGTCCAACGTGATCTCCTCCACGTCTGCTTTGATTGGCTTTGAAGTGTCGCAGGTCTCATAGGCTTCCTTTGTCACTTGCACTACGGAGTCCCTCCCTTGCTCCTTTTTCCATTCTGCAGGCACCAAAACAAAAATGTCACACTTATTATTGTTTTATAACTATTTCATTTTCAGTTTTTAATATCATTAAGCAAAAATAAAAGAAAATAAGCAGATTTTAGCATGCAATCAGAGTACATTATTGAGTAAGAACGTTTAAAAGCGTAAAAGTAAGTGACTGACTTAAAGTAGCGCTACATTGATATTTTCATTTTAAGTAGATATGAAAATAAGGGTGATGGAGATTGAAATGTGAGAACTTACTGTGAACATTCTGAATCGTCTATGCCCAGCCCACTGAGTCAAGGCTTTGGCAGAATCAACGTTCCAAGAAATGTCCTCATCTCCGACCAGAATGTGTTTGGCTTCAGACAAAGCAAATTTCTGGAGGAGGCCATTGTTGCTTCTGTTCTATGATTTTTCAAGTTGTAGGGTTTTTTTGTTACGTTGGTTCTTGTATATATACAAGTGTTGAAGTTTGGTGTCGGGGACTTTTGGTTGGTTTGAAATCTGGGGCTGTAAATGTGAAATCAATTTATTTAGAGAAAAATTCTAAAACGGCTTTTAACCTTCCCAATGAGTGTGATTACATTTCAATCTTGATCATAAAACTGCAATTATGTATTTATGATGAGTTGTATAACTTTTCAATTTTGGATAAAAGTAAGGGAAGAATCAAGAAACGCTTTTTCAATTTTGGATAAAAATCAAGTGAAGAATCAAGAAACGGCTTTTCAAGCAGACGTAGGTTAGGTCAGTGTTTATCAGTCCTTTTGTAGCCAAATACGATTATCATTTTCTATGAACTCGAATAATTAAGAATATGAAAGGACTTGTCCGGTAAGAAAAGTGATACCCTTGGATTGCTTGTTTTACAAGGTAAATGAATCGATGATTTTGTATGCCAATTATGAACAAAAGGCACTAGTACTCCGGTTTCTAATAGCCTGGGTCATTCAGTCATTGTATGCATAGTATTTAATTATAATTGGTAAAATTCAATTAACAAGCAAAAATAATGCACAATAAACATTTGAGGAGTACTCTTATATTGCTCGAGCAGTTCATTGGTGGTGTTATGTAATGTAACTTAAATCAGCCTAAAGTTCAGGAATAGTTAGAAACTTAAATGTCTCTCGTCCAAACATAACACCATGAAAATCTTTCGTCCAAACATAACACATGATACCGCCAAAAAGTCGTCTAGCAAAAATTAAAATCTAACAGTTAAATCGAGCACAAAAGAATTTGGCTTTTTAACCAAAATGGTCATTTAGATTTGCATAACACATCACTTTGGTTCTTGAGATTTGAAATCAATAGAAGTGGTCCCTAAAATTGTTCACCATCAATCATTTTGATAATTCCGTTCAAAATTATGTTAAATAAAAATCAAAATGACAAATGTACTGTTAATTTAATAAACAATGAATCAAAAAAATTTGACAAAAATTAAAGATATTTTGGTCTTTTTATTATTATTTAATAAAGATTTTTCACAGAATGACCAAAATAATTGATAGTGAACGACCAATTCTATTGATTTTAAATCTCAGAGACCAAAGCAAAGGGTTATGCAAATCTTAAAGACCATTTTGGCTAAAAAAGACAATTTTAATTTTTTTTTTTTATGAATAATTTTGCGGCATTCTTCGGGAGGGAAGAGAGCAATTTGAACGTCGTCTAATAAACCTGATATTAATTAAATTACAGCCGAAAGGACTTGTTCACCTCCAAAGTTTTCAACACCACCACAGGGTCATCAAACGGAAACAATACAAATTAAAGGTATAGCAGCAAACAGCAGGACACGGTTCATAACATAAACCATCATCATGCTTTGAATCACGAGATTTGGCAACATAACGTCTCTCATTTCAGGAGTGTCTTCACGATAGATTTCACATTCAGCTTCTTGAGGTCAGTGTACGACTGCCCGCACCCGACAAACATGACCGGAGCTCCAGATATGTAAACCATGGACAGCGCAGCGCCGACCTACACCATACCCACAAAATTCAGTTAGAACTAACGGAATCAGTGAAAGAAAAAGAAGCCCTCAAAAGTATATAATAATCATAAGCAATTGCAGATTAAAAACGTTTGTCTACCTTATCGTCAATAGTGTCGAACTTAGTGAGCAATATCCCATCTATCAATCTAGGGTTTTGCGAAGTTGAGAGGTCCGCTAATTTCTGCAGGAACAGGGAAGGTGGAATCAGAAACCAGCCAGTAAGCAAATAATGATACAGAAGCTGTTAAATTTCAGGTAGATGGGCCCTTGGCCCACTCCAACAACATCGATACTGTCCCCACTTGGCCATCTACTCAATCCGTCAGGTATGAGGTTTTAAACCAAAAGGCCTCGGTGTTAGTTAGAGTGGGATAATTCTATTTAAAAGGCTTGTTCTCAAACCTTCTGGCCGATGTGGGACAGAAGAATTCTAACAGAAACAAACATAATTGGATATTACTAGAAAAAGCCGAGAATAGGAATATGGAGCTCAAACCTGATTAAACTTCGAAAGCTGATCAACAGCATCGTTCCCAACCAGTGCCTCTCCAACGAACAAGACAAGATCTGGGTTGTTAAGATTGACAAGCTTTGACAGTGCCCTCATCAATGGTTCATTATCCTGAAAGGCATAATAGATATATAATTATAAAATTAACAAAAATAAACAAAAAAAAGTAAACACATCAGATAATCTTAGCATGTACATCAAAACAGTAAACAGATGCTCAACCATTCTGCTATAGAACAAGAAATACAGTACCTGCATACGACCAGCAGTATCAACAAGAACCACATCAGAACCATTGTGTGTGGCCTCCTGGATTGCTTCCTTAGCCACGACAGCAGGATCTTTCTCGTATCCCTTCTCAAAAATAGGGATCTGAGATGGAAGGTTTGGTTACATGTTAATTATGAAGGTCAAGACAGAAAATTAATTGTTTTTATCCAAAGAACCATTATTAGTCTTTCCCAAATGAATGTGAATCCTGTAATATGATACCTGGAGTCTACGTGCATGAGTACGCAGCTGCTCCACAGCTCCAGATCGAAATGTATCGCAGGCAGCCATCATAACACTGACGTTATGCTGTTGAAGCCAATAAGCAACCTGCACGGTGCAATTGGTTAATAAAACCATCGGTCCATCAGTAAAGAGGCATGCTTTAACGTAAACAGAAAAGAATTCAGCTCAACCTTAGCCAAATTGGTAGATTTCCCCACTCCATTGACACCAACAAAAACGACGACATACGGCTTCCTTTGTTCCTTGGCAGCATGCACATCCCTCAGTATATCAATAGAGCGCCTGGGAGTTAAAATACGAACAAGGGCATCTTCCATCGCAGTCTGCAGTAAGTTTCACATGCCCAATATTAATCTTATAACATGATAAAAAATGAATAATGACAGGCCAAACTGGAAGACTGGATATTGGAGGAATGAAGAGAACTAATCAACAAACCTGCACAGTAGAAGATATTCTTGTGAACGAAGCCAGCTTTTTCCCCTCAAGACTAGCTGCCACTGATTCACAAAGCTTCTCAGCAATCTCCTCGGCCTACAAATGCAACAGCACAAATTCATATTAGACGGCTCAATAAGAGTGAAAATACTGTAGTACAAGGTGACAAATATTGAAAAGGATTGTACCATCAATCTAAAAACTTGAAAGTTACTGATAAAATAAACTTCAGATTAATAATGGGAAATAGAATAGTTCAAGAGCATACCACGTTCTTAGTCATGAGCCTATCCTTGAGAGCTTTCAAAGCAGGTTCCAGGTCAGACCTCTCCAAGTTTGCCTTGCCAGCAATACTGAATACAAACAAGCAAAAGATGCATAAAAATTATGTAACAACCTAATAGTCTGATGAAACTGGCTTGAGAATACAAGAAAACATAAGCCATTTCAGATTTATCGAGACAAAGAGAAACGGAGTGATGAGCCATCTCAATAGCAGTTAGTTTCACCGACTCAAAAAGTCAATTCAACATAACAAATATCACATATTTCCAAAAGATTTACCTCTGGAACATAGATGAAAACCACCCCTTCTTTTGCTTATCAGGCTTGTTTTCCTTCCCAACATCCTCTTCCTCTTCCTCCTCACTTTCACTACTGAAATCCTCTTCTTTGTCCATCATACTTTCACCATGATCTGCTGCCACGACCTCAATATTGTTGTCTCCATTCTCACCCACAGGATCCGTAAAATCCAGTTTCGACTCAGGAGGTTTATCATCCCAAACTCTATTCTTCTTTGTTATCTTCTTTTTTGGCTCAGCCTTGGAGCCCTTGCTATCAACAGTAGCTGTTTTTTCTGTCTTCTTCCCAGCCTTCGACCTAAGTTTCTGAAGCTTATTTACATCAAAAGCCCCAAGATTGGAACTAGTATTTTCTTTTCCGTTAGCAGTACCATTAGATTCTTTGAAATCCACGTGATTACCATTGGAGATCCCATTCTCCAATTTACGGCCTTTCATATTATCACCATCCCCGCCATCACTTGCCAAACCACCTTCATTTTTTTTCTTGTCTCCTCCAAGTCCAGTCTTCTGCACCTGCCCTTGCTTCTTATTGTTCACAAGCTTACCCACCTGCTTTGACTTCTTCAATTCCTCCGCCCTAGCCTCAGCCTCCTTCTTCAGTTGTCGAAAAGTTTCATCAAAGTCAGCATAGACTGTCCTTTTCGGATCATAAATCTCTGAGAACTCATGTTTCACCATCGAAAGCAGTTCATCCACATACAACAGATGGAGGATCTTCTGATAAACAGCGACAAAAACGAGCCCGAGCTCATTGTGGAAGGTCCATTTGAGCGTGTAAGCAGCCCCAGGGGCATTGTAATCGAAAGAAGCTAAACCAGACCGTTCCTCCAAAAGACAGGATCGGATCAAGGTGTCGATTGGAGATCCCTTAAGAGCATTTCCAAGCTCTTTGCATGTCCAGAGGATTAATCCTCCTCTAGTAAATATCAGTAATTGTTCTAACATCTTCGATTATCTTCAATGCCTCTCTGCAATCAAACCCATAAAAATTATTACCAATTTTAAAATCTCATATAATTTTACCAACAACCCATCAATCCAAACAAAACTTGCGTTCAAATTAACCAACAAAAACAACTCTTAATTTTTTTTTTTCAATTCAATTTCAACATTTCCAACCATATAGATTAAAAAATAATCAAAGCATCAATATTTATCAATGAAAGAACAAATACAGTTAAAGATCCAGCTAAATTCCAAATTTAAATTCCCACAAAAGTCATTTGCTTTACCATAGTATCTGAATCCAGAAAACCCCACAATTTAAAATAAATATTGAAAAAAAAAAACCTCAAATCGATGGATCGGGAAAGGGAAATTCGATCATCAGTATTCAGTTCAGAATCGAATAAACCCTCAAATCGAATCCGAAATAATCGAATCGATAAATCGGAAAATTTAGGGAAATTCGGTAAATAAATATAAAAAAATATAGACATACCTGTGTTTTCTTCCAACTGTGAGAAAATCCTACGAGGAACAAAAATGAAATATAAAATACAAAACACGAGAAAGAAAAAGGAAAAATTGATTGCAGGAGAGGACAGAATAAACATTGGGGAGTTCGCGACGGTCGCGATTTATATAGGAGCGTCCAAGAGAGCGAGGGTAATTTCGGAAGTTCGGTGTTTTGAGTTTTCGAATTTGGACCTGTTTTGAAATGGTATATCACGTGTCATTATACAAATGGTAGAATATGTGTGTTAAAAATTTAATAACTTAAAAAATAAAATTTCTCACCACTTATATAAAAATACGTAGTGTACCATCCATATTTCCGTCATAATCTCCTAAATTGCGGGTTGGACGGTAAAACGAGTGAAAAATTAACGGAAAATAACAGTTTGTACGTTATGTTGGCGCTCTTTGGATGCACTTCAAGTGAAAATGTGGATAGAGTGATTTTCCGAATTTAATGCAATACTATGAGCTTGTACTGATGTTTAAGCAGATTCGTTACCAAAAAAGTAGATTTTTAACCTTTCAAGATATTTGTTTTGACAACTTTCTAGCAAAAGTACGTGAAAATTCGGCCGTTGGGAACTCTAACTCTTTTGATCTCATTTTTTTTTTTTTTTTTTTTATAATGATGCTAATTGTACTGCATTTACTAGCGTTATTTTGTTGATAACTTTACTAATATGTAGACCAAAATTATTTTATAATGATGCTATTTGTATTGTATTTACTACTGCTTATATTAAAAGATACAAACAGTAAGTCCAAATAGCAATAGTCTATGTGAAATTTCAATTTTTCTTTCAAAAGTTTGAAAAATAAATAATCAAGATAATATAAAAAAGTTAAATTAATTGGAAGGTTGGACTACACTCCGCAGAATTTTAATGTTTATATTGCATGCTATAGCTATATTGTGGTTGTAAATGGGTCGATTGAGAGGATTTGAGATCCTTTTTGGTTTTCTATGCTCAGAGTACTTAAATTTAGAAATTCAAGCCATTCAAGAAAGATAAAGATTCAGACTGCTTAAAATTTTCGTTTTTCATAATATGAGTCAATGAAATTAACTAATAAAAACTGCAATATTTAAATTAAATAGTCTAAAATTTCAATTCCCTCTGGACAAAGACGCCACCATTGCGCTCTTCTAATAAGTGCAAAGTCGCGATGGATTTTAGCACAGAATTCATGGAATGTGCGATCCTCCAACACGTAACATAGGGTGAGAAATGCATCGACACTTGTCATTGGGTGCTCTATTTGCCTTGAAACATGAGTAAAGCACCCCAATACCATGGAAAAGGCATTATATGTAATCAAAAGATTTGGGGTATGTCCGATCATTTAATATTAATTAATAAGTACATGGGCACATTATAGTATATTGTATTTTCAATGCTTCGATTAACGAAATGTCAACATCTTATTAAGTGGTTAAACAAAACACGTGAGCATCATTGGATACAAAATTTTCCTACATGATCCAAGATTTGAGGAAGTTAGTGTTAAGCCCATCAAATATGAATGGATGATAACAAAACCACTAAGATTTGCAGCCCATCTACCTTTGGACTTTGAATGGTAGACCCGAATATGTGCACACTTACATATTGACCCATTTATAGAGGTTTTCCGTTTCTGGATCCACTAGAAAGCATACCGAAACTGATCAAATACCATTTATTTATATTTAAAAAAAAAATGATGAAAAGTTCAAAAAAAACTTTAGTTTTAATGAAAAATGATAAATAAAGGCATAGTGAATAATACTAGAGAAAGGTAAAAATGTGGTTTTTCGTTAAAAGTGAATAGTACCATGAGTGTTTCGTTAAAACTCGCTATTTTAAATTGTCTTTTGTTTTTCATTTTCACACCAAATTTGCACCAAATATATATGTTAGATCCACCTAACACAAATCACTTTTGATTGGAGTTTCATATTTTGGTTTTCATGGGGGATCCAGATAGATTTAGGTTGTCCTATCAGAAAAAAAGCAGTTAAGATATGTAGGCCAGTTTGGTTTGGTGTCTTTCATATTGTTAATTAGGTAATTAAGCTTCTAAAGTCAAGATTTCCCTACACTTCCGCTCCACTGTGAGATAGTATAGCATCGTCGTACTGACTGTTTCGCCAGATATATTCATTGTTTGAAGTTTAATGTTTTGGAAGGAACTTCGCTACTGAAAAAATTAGTAACAGTCCTTGCTGATGACCAATCATAGCTGGCTGTTGCTGATTTTTTAGCAGCTAGGTCCCGTTCTAATGTTTTTACCTTTTTTTTGGCTCACAATATAACAATATGTAACTATAAGTGTTATATGGTTAATACATGGTCACAAAACAAAAAATATGAAGATAACATTATCTACTGTGCTTCATGAACAGTGAAGTCACATCCCTCTAAACCCTGAATACGCACGCATACATGTATGCATAAACTCCTGTCTTTCTTTTTTTTAGTTTTATTATTAAGGAAACGGTTTGAAATGATTTCAATAAATGAGGTGAGAGGGAAATTTTGAACTCGGGACGGATTATGAAAACCAACATCCTACCCCCCTATCTGCCCAACTGCTCACATTGAAAATCATGCCGGCTTCTTGGACCTCTTCAGTCTTCCCTCTCTCCGGATGCTCATCTTCTTGTCGAATAAGGACAACATAAAAAAGAATCTGTATGCAGCCGAGATATAGGACATAGGACGATTATTTAGGGTCAAAGCCGGTGCCGTAGCCGTCGGGACCTGAAGCTTTTGCATGGGTCTAATGGCAATGTGATCACGTGTAAATTATGTTAATTAATGGTTAATTACATGGACGCACGGCGTTGAATGCCAGCGCACTGTTGACGAATGGTGACAGAAAGCATGCATATTGAAGCAGCTGGAAGAAAGTTCCAGGCAGAGTGTGGTGCACTGCAGAGCGGATGTGCGCGACTGCATGCGCACATGGGATTTCTATGAATATAGAGCTGCAGCAACAGTAGTAGCAACACATCTCGGAAATCATGGACACGTCCAATGGTGAAGATATATTGGTAAATACTGTTGAGAATCAATGTCAATTGTAGGTGAAGTAGGTGGATGTTGTAGGTGAAGTAAGTGTGTGAGGTTGGTGAAGTAAGTGTGTGAGGTTGGTGAAGTAAGTGGAGGTTGTAGGTGAAGTAGGTGGATGTTGTAGGTGAAGTAAGTGTGTGGTGTAGCTTTCATTTGGTTTGCTATAAATACCCAAGTCCTCAAGCATTGTAAATCATCCAAGAAGAAACAAAGCCTAGAGCTAAATAAGAAAAGCTTTGCTAATTAGTTTGTTTTGTGATCATTCTTTAAGAGTGTGCTCTATTTTTCTTCTTCTTGGGATCATTAGAGTTATCTTGGATACTCTTCTTATTCAACAATTGGTATCAGAGCCAAGTCGGTCAGGGATCGTTCTTGGTAGAGCATTGGTTGTAAAGTCTCTTGAAATTCCGAGTATGCTCTGTGGTTGCAGTTTTGACTGATATTCCACATCAGAAAAGATTTCTTGAGATTATTGCTGGGGTTATCACAAACCTTGAGAGGGAGATTCTTTGTGTCGAGAGTAGTGTATTACTCTGCACGATAGTCACTCAAGCTTGTTCGGTGTAGTCAAAGTCTTGCCGATACGATGGGTGATCTTCAAGTTGTTGGAGGAATCAAGAAGCTCAACAACCAAAACTATAACACGTGGGCAACGTGTATAGAGTCTTACCTTCAAGGTCAAGACTTGTGGGAGGTTGTCGGTGGTAGTGAAGTTACACAACCGGCAGCGGAAGATGCTAACGGCGTCTTGCGGAAGTGGAAAATTAAAGCAGGCAAATCAATGTTTTCCTTAAAGACCACAATAGAAGAAGAAATGTTGGAGCACATTCGGGATGCTAAAACGCCAAAGGAAGCATGGGACACTTTTGTTACACTCTTTTCGAAGAGGAACGATACAAAATTGCAACTTCTCGAGAATGAGCTGCTATCGATGGTACAACGCGACATGACGATTGCCCAGTACTTTCACAAGGTGAAGTCGATATGCCGCGAAATTTCAGAATTAGATCCAACAGCTCCTATTGGGGAAACCAGGATGAAGAGAATAATTATCCATGGTTTGAGACCCGAATATCGAGGGTTCATTGCCGCTATACAAGGGTGGCCGACACAACCATCGCTTGTTGAGTTTGAAAATTTGCTTGCAAGTCAAGAAGCTATGGCCAAGCAAATGGGAGGAGTCTCACTGAAGAGTGAAGAAGAAGCGCTCTACACCAACAAAAGTAAAGGCAGCTTTAAGCAGCGTGCTGGTGGTGGATCTAAAAGAAATGGTGACAAGGAAAAAGGTCATCAAGGAGGAGGGAGTTCTCGGCCAGGGGGAGCTCCGAAGTATCACGGCAACCGTGGTCAGTCCCAGAATAATAAAAGATTTGAGGGCAAATGTTACAATTGTGGAAAGAATGGCCACATGGCGAAGGATTGCTGGTTCAAAAGGCCTGCAGAAAGTAACGTCGCCAACTCAGAGAAGAAAATTGAAGATGATTGGGATGTCGTTGCGTCTCTAGCTGTGGAGGAAGAATGGGACGCAGAAGCATCATCTTGTTGGTGCTCAGAAAATGAGGCGTCACTTGACCCAAAAGAGTTTGAAGATACGTTGCAAGGGAAACTGGGAGACCAAGCTGCCCAAATCCAATCAAGTCCAGATGAGCCTGAAGATTTGATTGCTGGAGACGATGTCGAGCAAGAAGTACCTAAGAGTACTTGGCAAACAGGTGTGTACCAACAACCACAAGAAGTTAGACCTAGTGAAGTGGAAGTATCAACTCCACAAGCACAACTAAGAAGGTCAACAAGAGTACGAAAGCCAAATCCTAAATATGCCAATGCTGCCATAACTGATGGAGCACCAAAAGAACCTGAGGTGTTTGAAGAAACATCACAGAGTTCTGAATGGATAAGAGCTATGGAAGAAGAAATCACTGCGCTTAAGCAAAATCAGACTTGGGATTTGGTGCCAAAGCCAAGGGATATGAAACCCATATCCTGCAAATGGGTGTACAAGATAAAGCATCGTCCTGATGGTTCAATTGAAAGGTACAAGGCTCGGTTGGTGGCTCGAGGCTTCTCTCAGCAATACGGACTAGACTATGATGAAACGTTTAGTCCAGTAGCAAAGCTTACAACCGTACGAGTCCTACTTGCACTTGCAGCTAACAAAAATTGGAATCTATACCAAATGGATGTGAAGAATGCTTTCTTGCATGGAGAGTTAGATCGAGAGATCTACATGATGCAGCCAATGGGCTTTGAAAGTAAAGTTCATCCCGAGTACGTGTGCAAGTTGAGGAAAGCACTCTACGGTCTAAAACAAGCACCAAGGGCGTGGTATGGTAAGATTGCTGAATTTCTAACACAAAATGGTGTAGCTGAGAGAAAGAACCGGCATCTTGCAGAAGTCTGTCGAAGTATGCTACATGCAAAGAACGTACCGGGAAGGTTTTGGGCTGAAGCAATGAGGACTGCAGCCTTAGTGATCAACAGACTTCCTCAACCAAGGTTAGGATTTGTTTCACCCCTTGAGAAACTGTGGAACATGAAACCTACAGTTAGCTACTTTCGAGTATTTGGTTGTGTATGTTATGTATTTGTTCCTGATCATGTACGGAGCAAGTTTGATAAGAAAGCTGTTAGATGTATCTTTGTGGGATACGACAGCCAGAGAAAAGGATGGAAATGTTGCGATCCAACAAGTGGAAGATGTTACACTTCACGAGATGTGGTGTTTGATGAAGCATCTTCTTGGTGGTCCTCAGAGAATGAGGTGCTATCAGACTCCAGAGAATTTGGAGAAAAGCTGCAACAGAAGATGGGGGAGCATACTATCCAACCCCCATTCAAAGATAAATTTCATGCCGTGGGTTCCAATTGAGCCTAAGAAGGCTTCGTCCGGCTGCAAGACGTAAAAGAAAGCGCTACTTGGGAGGCAACCCAATAAAACAAAGCTTGTTCATTAATTTTCGAGAAATTACAAATGTATCTAACAAAGAAAGAGAAAGGTGGAGCCTTCACAAGGGTTGTGTACGTGAGGCCCCACTACGTGGCAACACTCTCGGAGCAGGAGGCATCGGAGCAGGAGGCATCGGAGCAGAAGGCATCGGAGCAAGAGGCATAGGAGCGGGAGGCACCGAAGATAGATCATTCAAGGCCCCAATCCTTGGTGGAACGCTAGATGATCCAGGAAAGAGGTGCCTCTGGAAGAAAGCCGCAAACCTTTGACGGTCATCAAGCTCATCAAGCTTCCTCTTCATGCCTGTCGAATAATTGTTGGCAAGCACGTGCAAACTTCGGTTCTCGTACTTAAGCTGTTTGTTCTCTTGCTTAAGACTCTCCACCTCCGCCATCAATGATTCAACCTGACGGGAGCGAGCAAGTAGGCGTTGGCCCATGTTTGACACAGAGCCAGCGCACTGAACACTGAGAGCCAGGGACTCTTGAACGGCCAACTCATCGGACCGTCCTGAAAGCAGCTGACTATCTTTGGGAGTGAGGAAGTTCCGAGCTACTATCGTAGCCGTTGTTGCATCCGTCATCACAGAGTCCTCATCTGTAAGAGGGCCATGAGAAGATAAGAAAGACGGGCACCATACCTTATCCTGACGCGGCGCAACAGGATCATTGCTTAGACTCAAATCTAAGCAAATGTTCGATGGGTTAGATGAGCTAGCCATTTTTCAAGAAGTTAAAAGAGAAGGGTTGGATGGAGTGAAATCTCGACGGGCCGGAGACGATTTCTGGGCAATTTTCAAGTGTGCATGCTAGAGGTGATCGATCACCTCTATTAAAGGAGAGGCGTTCACCGATTCAGAAATGAAGAGACACCACTCTTCAAAACCGGAATTTCCGGCGTAAAGATCGCCATCTCGTCAGACGCAATCCCGGCTTTTCAGAAAGCGTGTGTAACTTTGTCAAAAGCTCCCAGCTTTTCAGAAGACGCGTGGAAGGCGAGAAATCAGCTGCACACTTTTGCCGACAAGCGTGGGAGACAAAGCCGAAAGCTCCCGGCTTTTCAGAAAACGCGTGCCATTTTGTCAAAAGCTCTCTGACAAAGCTGAAGACGCGTGGAGGTAATTTCCGCATCCGCATTGCCACTTGCCATTACAATTCCTATATACATCAACATCCTGAAGGAAGTGGAGAAAAGGCTCTGCAAGAAGAGATTGAGATGAGACAGGTCAAGACGAATGATCAAGTTGCGGACTTGTTCACAAAAAAAAGTTTAAGTACAGGCAAGCTCGAAAATTTTCGCTGTCTGCTCAGCACAGTGCAAAGAATGAGAACTGACATTGAGGGGGAGTGTTGAGAATCAATGTCAATTGTAGGTGAAGTAGGTGGATGTTGTAGGTGAAGTAAGTGTGTGAGGTTGGTGAAGTAAGTGTGTGAGGTTGGTGAAGTAAGTGGAGGTTGTAGGTGAAGTAGGTGGATGTTGTAGGTGAAGTAAGTGTGTGGTGTAGCTTTCATTTGGTTTGCTATAAATACCCAAGTCCTCAAGCATTGTAAATCATCCAAGAAGAAACAAAGCCTAGAGCTAAATAAGAAAAGCTTTGCTAATTAGTTTGTTTTGTGAGCATTCTTTAAGAGTGTGCTCTATTTTTCTTCTTCTTGGGATCATTAGAGTTATCTTGGATACTCTTCTTATTCAACAAATACTGTGTTTAAATTGGTTGGCAAAGTGTCGGTACACTAGAACTGTAGAATACCATTCATACATGCATGCATGGGTTCATATATCGAAGGGTTGAGAAATCAAAGAGATTTTTCGGTGTATCTAAAACAAAAAACATTATATCATATGTGATAATATAATAAATAGAGAAACATTAGGAAATATACTTTAAAAATGTGACATATCAATTATATCATCCGATTATACTATAACACATAATAGACCACCTTATATTTTGAATACGCACAAAATTTTATCTGATCATGCATTTGTTAAGTAGCTAACTAGCTCATAAATGAGGGTCACATGTCCGTTGTTTCTAAATTAGTGTATTATATATGCCTCATTTCTAACTTTTAGACGTATATCCTGAACTTAACCTCAAATTTAATAGTGTTAATCTTTCAAAAGATCAATTAAAAAACTAAAAACTGAAAGTTAAAGAAAAACAAAAATCAACAGTAGCCAAACCTAGCCTGATAGTCACTCACCAAACCGCACCACCCATCGCCGGCAAAGCTTCTCATCATCCCCAGCGAAGCTTCTTTTTCTCTTCCTCTCTCTCACCGATGAACTCACTCACTGTCTTTTTGGTGGCAACGAGTAGGAGTGGGTTCGTTGGTGACGGCTGACGAGGTTGTCTTTCATTTTTTTTAATAGTGTTATAAGTTGGAATTAAGGATTTATACACATGTCAAAAAATTAGAAAAGAAATATGTTGAAGACACCAATGTGAGAACAGCAGATCCGTGATCATAAACGAGAGCTTTCAATGTTGGTATTCATGGTGCACACCAATTCTTATATCAATTCTTATACATAGGTAGTCTTACTCAGTTCCTACTTCCTATCAATTCATCATTGCATGCACACAAAATCTCACACTCATAAAAAGTTCAGACACGCGCAGACACACACATTGGACCAAATTTTGCATGGCCTGCAATGCTTATACGTCTGTCTTTTTACTTTAGGCTTTGTGATCAAGTAGTGGTACCAAACCAAAGGGAATATTATACCAAAAACGTAAGGAAGGTTCAAGTACAATGAAAGTTGTAAGACACTGACTTGTATATTTATATAATTTACACTGCCAAAACAAGAAGGCTAGGTTTGTTTTTTGTTAGAAATCGAGGGGATTAATTAATTAAGGGAAAACTAATTATTAGTTTATGTAGTGGCCCTGGTGGGTTTAAAAGGTTGGGATTTGGTGAACAAAGTTTGACCTTTGACAGTCAATGGATTACAAATCATTTCATGGGGTAGGGGCCGGGAAACCAAAATTAGTTTAACTAGAAGGATCGATCACGGACCCTTGAACGATCCAATGATAAAATTAATGCATATAGAGATTTATATATGGCTAGAGAAAAACTGGCTTCACACCACAAACTATACCTTGATAATATCGTTTTTGATAAAAAATAAAAATTGGTCCAAGCTGTTTTAGCTTGAATTCTTCAACGATTAATAGGAAGATAAACATTAAATTTATTCAAATTTCATGATGAGTTTCAAATTTTAGTGCATACATGGAGTATATTTCCTCTAACTAACTTAACGAAATCTAAATTTAAAGTTGTTTTGACTTGATGTATTTAGGAATGAGGATCATATTCAATTAGATATATATTGGCTTAAGTATTTGGTTGGTTTATAATGACGAAGAAGCTATTTTTGGTCAGAAAATTTTCCAAATTTCAATTCACTTGTCGTATAGCATATTCAATACATGATACATATACAATAGAGGAGGGGGTCACACGAGCTGCAAGTTTTCTGTTTTTATTATTTTTTGGACTTGGACCACACACACCTTCCATCACGGTTCATCCATTCATTCATTCAGTGGTCAACTAGCGCCTGCATGCATTCGCTTAGCTCCAAACAAAACCAGCTCCACTACACTCATACTCTATATGTGTGTGTGTGTGTGTATCGAACATGTATGTGTATGTAGTAGAATCTACCCTACGTAATTGTCCCGCATTTGCTCCACAATTAATAATAAACTTACTAGCCTATATTTCAAGCAAGGTTGAAAAACATGCAGAAGTAAATATCGCCAAATTAACAAGAACAATGAATTTTATCTATACCCAAATACGAATTCCTCGTCTCGTTTGTTTAGGTCATCTCTAACTGAAGGGTCCAGAGGGCCAGAGGGTCGAAAATAGGCTGAAAACCGTCTCCAACCGAGGGCTAGGCCAGAGGGTTGTGGAATCTCAGAGGGCCCCATGGAATCGGAGAGGGCTAGAGGCCTGGAGGGCTGGAAGCAGCCAGCTCGGGGCTGGCCAGAAATACTGGGAATCTTGTCGGTTATAACCGACAGGAATACGTTTATATTATTTAATATAAATGTATTCCTATTGGTTATAACCGATATGAATTTTTAAAAACAATTTTGAAACCAACGGTTAGCTGGCGCTAGTTACCGTTGGATTCAAATTTTTTTTAAAGGGTTTTTTGGGCCTTTTTTTTTTTTTTTTTTAATTCTATTTTTTTTCCTATAAATACCTAAACCATTCCTCACAAAATTTTCACCATTCCTACCATTTCAATTCTCATATTTTCCTTCCTCTTTCAAAAATCTATCCTTCAATTTTTTTAATAATTTTGAAATGACCTCTTCTGCAATGAAAGGTAGGGCTTGGACCCGAAAAGAAGATGAAGCTCTTTGCAAGGCTTATAGATGGGTGTCGGAAGATAGTGTGAGGGGGAATTGTTAAACAAATGATGGTGTTTGGACTCGTGTGTCCAAAAAATACTTAGAGTTCTATGAAGGCACCACTTCATTGAATATTCGAAACCACAAGAGTTGTTCTTCAAGATGGAAGAAACATCTTTAGCCAAGTTTGAACAAATGACATCAAGCATTGTTAGCAGCCGCAAGTAGACATGAAAGCAGTGCTAATTACTACGACGAAATAAATGTTTTCACAATTTATTTTAAATATTTAATTATATTACATTTAATTTCATAAATTAATTTCCTTTAATTTTTTTCTAGGTACGCCAAGCGGAGGAATTGTATATGGAGAGCAGCTCGAAACCCTTTCAGTTTCACAGTTGTTAGGAAATTTGTAAAGGGTGGGTGTTATTTGAAGATCCACCAAAGAGAGCTCCTACGCCGGTGTTCGAAACTGCATCCTCAGTTGTAGATATGGATGAAGATGGATCTCCAACCATTCAACAAAAAAGGGTAGAAAATTCTTCGGGTGAAGGTTCCATACCTAGGGCTATGTGACGAAACAAGGTGCGACGGTTGAAGGAAAAGGGCAAGGCAAATGATAATTACGCCGCTCAACATGAAGTGGCGGCCTCATTGCGATTATTGGCGGAGCAAAATGCCCTTGAGGCCGAAGAAATGAAGCGTAGGCATGAAGAACGGGCAAAACAAATACAAGAAGAGATGGATGATAAGAATATGGAAAGAAACACTTCGAATTACACTTCAATGAGTAAGGCCTATTTTGATAGAAAAAAAAAAGAAATTATGAGCCGACGGCAGTTGTTTACCTCTAACTATACTCCTACGATGGTGGATGATGAAGATGATGTTGATTATGGATATTAAATTTAAGTCGTTTTAGTTTTTAAATTTAAGTTAATGTTGGTTTTTAATTTAATTTATAGTTTTTAAATTTAATTTGTCATTTTTAAATTTTAGTTGTAATTTTTAAATATAAGTTGTAGTTTTTAAATTTAAGTTGTTGTTTTTAAATTTAAGTTGTTGTAGTTTTTAAATTTAAATAATAAATTATGTTTGGCCATTTGGCTCTCGGTTGGAGACGGTTTTTTGTGGTAGGGATAAAACGAGCCATCTGGCCCTTTGGCCCTCGGTTAAAGACGGAGACAAATATGACCCTATACTGTTCATTAAAATATTAATATCTTGAAAAATCTTGGAGGGTCAGAGAGCTAAAACGAACCCTCTAACCAACCATCGGTTGGAGATGGCGTTATAGCTGAAATACTAGGCCACGAGTCGGAGCTCAGCTCAAAAGCCAAGCTAGCTCATACATTTAGTCCCTAGAGAGAGAGAGAGAGAGAGAGAGAGATAAAGAGTCTTGTGATGCATTTATCACCATGCACACCGATGACTGATCTGATCATCTAGCTCCATCCATAGGTTTCAATTTTCTTGTAGGACCAGCTACCTAGCTGTTCTCTCTCTCTCTCTCTCTCTCTCTCTCTCTCTCTAAATCTGGACACACATGCACAGAGAGAGAAGAAAGAGAGAGTGATCTGGTCCACCAGATAGAGCTCGCCAACTTGCACTTGTGCAGTAATGCAGCAAACACACACACACATGTATATATATATATATATGTATATTTATATATATATAGAAAACAAAACTATGTTATATATTTACAAATATACTCTCAAGCAACATTAGAGGGAGAGAGTTTGAGAGAGAGGGACAGAACCAAAGGAAACGCAATGGCAATATTGCCTAGGAAGAGCATGATGGTGTTCTTGTCGTCCTTAGCCCTACTCTTATTATCTTTAACGACAAATAGTACCAATGTCTTCGCGAAAGCGATGGTGCCGAAACAGCAGGAGCTCGATCGAATCTCAGCGCTGCCAGGACAACCGCCGGTGTCATTTTCCCAGTTTTCCGGTTATGTTACGGTCAACGAACATCACGGTCGAGCTCTTTTTTACTGGTTGACTGAAGCCGCTACTTGTCCTCAAGAGAAACCCCTCGTTCTCTGGCTCAATGGAGGTCAGTTTAGTTTAATCAATAATTACCAGAATAATTAACATATCCTATCCATATATATATCTTAAATTTTAAGTTAATCTACTGAGTAATATGTGACAGGTAAACCAACTTTATAGATCAAATTTACAAATTATTCGTTGTGTCATAAATAGAAAATAAGTATGTTAATTAATAGTTAAAATATAATTCAATTATTAACAATCACATTATACAATTTATAAAATTAGATCTAAATAGGAGTAATACTATTCATACCATGTTATTGTACTACATTTTCATACTACCTTAGATGACATTTGATGTGGACAACCACATCATTTGAATTAATCAAAATTTTAAATTTAGTTCATTATTTAATAAACTAATAATTAAGATAAACTAGTCAATTAAATGATGATTGTGGTATACGAGGAGTCTTTCTTCTTTCTTTTCTTGAGTTTTGCAAATTTTTCAAATAATATGACTATTCACATTAAATTTTATCTAAGGTAGTATGAAAACATGACATGAATGATTTTTATCCTTATCTTAAATGAATTGATAAACTACTTTCTTGGTCAACCCTTTTCTTTTCTTTTTTTAATCAAATTCTACTGAAAAATTTAAGAACCGGTAAGCTACTAACTGTCATTCTGACAACTTCTTAGTAAAGCATTCAATATTATGCTTTCTTTTTTCAATGTTATAGATACAAATTAAAAATTGACATTATATAGGAATGAGGAAAAAAACAGTGTTGGTATTAGCATTCTAAAAAAATTACACTTTTTATAAATTTATTTTTATTTTTAAAACATAAAAAATTTAGAGTGCACAATAAATTTTTTAAAGTGCAAATAATAACACCCGCAAAGCATAAATTAATTTCCATCCATGTGTATAATATTTTTACATGATGCGTGGATAGTGTATTTATCTGTATAATATTATTTAATGGATATAATTTGTGTCATGGGTTTTGTCATTGATACCAAAATGATAAGCAAACTATTTTTGGTTCTTAATACATGACAGATAAATTTGTAGTACAAGCACGTGTCCACCCCTTTCCATTGAAGGGATGAAATTTTTTTATTGTGACAGTTATCACATAATGTTACTAATTCACATATTATAATCAAGTTGCACTGATTTCTATTTTAGTTTTTAATAATACGCCTATCTATTACCACATACAGTGAAAATTCACTAAGCTTAGCTTATACCCACCGGGCCTCATTAACCTGACAAATTCTAGGGTCATGTGGTTGTGCGGCCGTACACATAAACTTTTGTTGTTTCCCTTAACCGAGTTCTGGTCTCACCCAGTTTTCTCTAAAATCGTATACGACTAGATGGAGAACTTTTTCAACAGCATGCACAAAAGGAAAGAGAGAGTCCACACTCAAAACCACATGGTTCCTCGTGATATCTCTCTCCCTCTCTATCTTTTTAGGGTTTTTATTCCATTCCAAACGGACCTTCATTCCCACTTCCAACACAGACGTCGTTGTAGTACCTCGAAAGCCTTTGCAATTTTGGTCCCCTTTCTTTCTTTCTTTCTTTCTTTGTCTTTCCTGTGTAGTTGTTTGGGTAACAAACGTACGCCAAACGACACAACAAAACGATTAAAGTGATCCAACTTTTCTTCGTCAACTCTACACACCAGCACTGTAATTCCTTCTTCTCCAACCATGAAAATTGAAATGCTTCAGTCACTGTCTCACTGTCTCGTTGTCTCGTTGTCTTTCACGAGCGCTCATACACACACACACATTGACATTGCTTAATTTCAAGAAGGCGTGCTCTGAAGAGATGTTGATGGCGACAACGATGGCGGCATTGTTTAGTTTTACTGCCCATGAAGACAAAAAAAGAATCACAATTTATTAGAAATGTTCAAATCTCAAACGAATAAATATCCACTTGCAAATACTTACTAGATTGGATATACATAATTACTGTTTCAGGACCAGGTTGTTCATCAGTTGCATATGGAGCATCAGAGGAGCTTGGTCCCTTTCGGATTAATCGAACCTGTTCATCTCTTTATCTCAATAAGTATTCCTGGAACAGAGGTATATGCATATGAATTTCGTTATCCTTTTTTCTTCTTAAAGAAATTCCGCTCCATTGAAGAGCGGCATTCATTTGACACGTTATCAACTATTTATAACATGGACAACTTACTGAATTATTGATAGTCAATAACATGTCGATGTGGATATAAATATAATTTTCATTTTTCTCATTGCAGAAGCGAATATTCTCTTTCTTGAATCACCTGCTGGTGTCGGTTTCTCATATACAAATACAAGCAGTGACCTTAAAAATTCTGGGGACAAAAGAACAGGTAGAAAAATAATAACGACCAATAACTATAATTTATAACTAGCATTTTCAATCTTAATTATATTTATAATTTTGTGACACAGCTCAGGATGCTCTAGTTTTTCTGCTTAACTGGTTGTCAAGATTTCCACAATACGCATACAGAGAATTTTACATTACTGGGGAAAGCTATGCAGGCAAGGAAAATGAAAGTCTTTACTTTAGGTTAAGTCCGGCCTAGGAACGGATGTGACAGGACGTCCATTCTTTATGTCATCGATAATGGTTCGAAAGAAGTGTAGACAATAAAACGTACTGACATTTTATTGACAAATTATCAACCCATTATCGATGACGTACATGCTTATTTTAATAAAGAACGGACATCCTGAAAAGAATTTCAAAATACAAATGTGCTACAATCACACGTTTACCTTCACAGGACATTATGTTCCTCAGCTGGCAAAGGAAATTGTGGCTTACAACAAGGCGCATTCCGAATCCACCATTAATCTCAAGGGATTTATGGTAAGTTGAAGACATCGTATTCAGAAATTCAGACTTTAAATAAGAACTGGAATTGTTTAATTTTCGCAAATTTGAAGATTTTTATTCGTAACTGCGCAGGTGGGTAACGCTGTGACCGACTATTACTACGACAACATTGGAACTGTCACATATTGGTGGAGCCATGCCATGATATCGGATCGAAGCTACCTATCCATCATCAACCACTGCAACTTCACAGTAAAAACAACATCAAAGCAATGTGAAGATGCTATAAATTATGCAACGGACCATGATTTTGGGGACATTGATCCGTACAGCATTTACACACCGTTTTGCTTGACAATGCTGAATAACACGAAACGGCATCTGAGGCTCAAAAACACCCTTCTTCGCCGGCGCGCTTCAGGGTATGACCCGTGCACTGAGAACTATGCAGAGAAGTATTACAACCGGCCGGACGTGCAGAAGGCAATGCATGCGAACGTTACTCGAATTCCTTACAAGTGGACTGCTTGCAGGTGCTTAATTTCTTAATCTTAATACATTCTACTAAAAGTTTAGCAAAGTAATTAGGGCAAGTCTGGGACTGGTTCTGAAATCGCGAAAACCGTTGTAGAAAGCACTTGGATTTCTATTAATGAACCGAAGTATTTCTTAAAAAAAAAAAAAAAAGTCTCAAACAAGCCCTTAAAAGCATAGGGAATCACTTTCGTAATTCAATTTTCTTTGGGGCAGTGATGTTCTTTTCAAGTACTGGAAGGATTCTGAATATTCCGTCCTGCCAACTTACAAGGAGCTGATTGCAGCTGGTCTAAGAATCTGGGTTTTCAGGTAACTCTCACAACTTAAAAAGTGTTCTTGTTGGCACAAATAACACAACAAGAGAATCTACAACCCCAATACGACCAAATTTTATTCGGGTGGTATTTACATGCGATTCCTCGTTTTTATTAAACAGGTTCATGAGGGCTGACTTGATTCATGATTTATGATTCGTATTTTGTTTCGATTTCCAAAACAGATTATATCTTAATTAACTTAAATTCTTTAAAAGGAAGACCTAAAAGCAAGCTAGAGAGAGATAATATAATTTTCAAGCAACTCTAAATACACCATCCGCTGCGTGATTTTGTAGGTGTTCATACTTAATATGTTAGTGCAGTCTAAAAAAGCCGTAAACAAAGATAAGTTATAACATCATGAACGGTGTTCTGTTGCTTACCTTCTAATTTTGGTGCAGCGGGGACACAGATTCAGTAGTTCCGGTGACAGCAACTAGGTTATCCTTAAATCATCTCAACCTTACGATCAAAACCCCGTGGTATCCATGGTACTCCGGATCCCAGGTATTTAATTTAACAAAAACACAGCATCATCCTTAAACAACTTTCCCATCATTTTTCTTGCAGTGAAAGAAAGGCCTTGAAATTAAACACTTCCATGTTTTTCTTCCCCACATAGGTAGGAGGATGGACAGAAGTCTACGATGGCTTAACCTTTGCAACCGTACGAGGAGCCGGCCACGAGGTTCCACTGATTCAGGCCGAGAGAGGGTTAACTCTTTTCAAATCATTTTTAGCAGGAAAGAAATTGCCAAAACCTAACTGACATGTTATTCAGAAATTCAAATATATATTCCACCAAACCCCCACACAAAAAGATCATGAGGCAGCTAGATTAGGAATCATTCATTAAAATTAGCAAGTAATTTTATTTTTAATGAAAAATGTATTCCATTTAGACAGTATTTTGGATATAATTGGTTGTAAATTGTAATTCTTCAAAAGTTTTACAATGCAAAGCACAATAAAATGTAAAAGGTATTTTTGTCAAGAGCAACATGTATATCAGTTTCTAGTTACGTTATTACTTGAAGAGCACATTTTGCATAGTTTCGAGTTGTTTGCATTTTACTTGACTGGACATCCTCCTTCTGGTGTGCGTCCTTGTAGGCATCTGTAATTAAGTGAATTTTTTTGCATTAAGATGACAGATTAAACATATTCTATATCGACCATTATTTATATCAGTTTTTTATCTCTAGAACAAAACCCAACTAATGGCATATGCCAAAGTTTTCACAATGGTTTCGAATTTTATCTGTCACTGATAACAAGCATGATTGAAAGATATTTTTCATATCATCTGATTGAGGAAGGGCCATGAAGTTAATTATTACTTATGATCCTTGTTCAGTTGCAGCCTCAGCGATCTCCCTTCGCATAGGTTGCTGTTTCCCTTCACAGTAACCATAAATTTCTGCTCCTATATTATCTCAAAAAGATTCTGTAAAAAGTATCAGATCAACACCACCTTGATGAGAAATTTGGAATCTGCAAACAAATGTCAAATGTTGTTAGTTACTTGAGTGATCACGTTCTGATAAAGAAAATCCGAGCTTGTGGATTGCATCAACATATGCGGCAATCCACACAGAACCATTCTCACATTGTCAACTGATTTGAATAACTTAAAGTAAGGATTTGCATATGTATTCGCACTGTGTTTTGAAACGCGAAGAACTTCATTCACACAAAACAAACCCAGATTGATGCTTTTAAGTTTTTCTTAGCTCCTAATTAATAATCGGAAAACAGTGGCTGTTCTTCGCTGGTTTATTTCCAAGTGTTCAACCATCCATGTATGCTAGGGGTTGAGAAAGTTAGGAGCATTGTGTTCTTTCAACTCAAAAGTTGGCTAACTTGAAAATTAAAAAAGAACTTGGACCAAAAAGCAAACTTGATCCTATCCAATTACTGGATTTGTACACCAGAAAAGCAAAGACGAAAAGACTTAACCTTCGAAGGTACATCTTCACCGTTATCTGTTTGACATGTTCAAGATGAATGGAGCTTTAGATGTAAAGTCAATGAACCAACAGTTAAAGAATTCAATGATCGTGGATGCATACACCGCCACTGGTGCACACTAGAAAATCTCCACAGAGAGAGGGAGAGAAAGGTTATTTGGTCTTTGCAAGTCGTTTACTAGTGTTTTAAACTGCACACAAAATTGTAAAACAACGAGTCATCAGACTTATTAGTATAAATTCAAATTGAATTCGTCGTGCAAAAGAGCGTGTATTGAACAAGATGGAGACGTCAAGGGGTGGAGAGTCTCCACTGGAGACTGAGGAGGCTGATGGCTTGACCAACTTGTTCAATTCCAAAAGCCAAAAAGTCATTAGTCACTGGTCATGTATTTGTAAAAATTTTGTTGGACGTTTTCGCCTTGATATCCTTCAATTGTGTTGGTTGATGGCGGAGTTTGACTATTTCTCAAATTTATCTCAGTTGCCATTAAAATACACAGTTGCAAATTACTGCAACCAAATTGCTCAAAAACCCTTAGATCATATTAGACTGGTGTATTATTATTTTTATCTTAAGGTGTACCAATTTACCTGGCCTGTGAGCTAAAGCTTAAATCAGAGAGAGAAAAGGAAGCACGTACAATGGCATGGCAGTGGTTACCACCTGCCTGTCTATCCTCTGTGTTGCAGACTGAAATTAATTAATTAATTAATAAGAGTAGTAATGGAAAAAGACTGGATTACCAAACCAAAAAGCTCTATCTTTGTCCATGAATACTAATTTTTGAAGAAAAGGGAAAAAGATTCGTAGTGTTTTCGCAATGGGACGGAAAATTTGAGTTTATTTCGCATGTATTGGAATCAAACTCACACTGAAGATTATATAAATGTCTCAAGAGTTTTATTTTATGAAATAGTGAGCAATTGACATATCTATCAAATTTACACTACTACGATAACAGTATAGGACTCAAATTAGACACCTTGATTTCGGGATTAAACTCACATAAAGACTTTTTCTTCTTCACTAGATAAATTTACAAAGATGCCATCGATTAACGAACATTTACTGTTTGAACATTGTAATCGGAACAGTTTATTCTCTTTATTATCATCTAAAAATCATACATGCAAATCATTCAATTTGAAGATCGTTTAGTTATTCATACGTGTTAAACCAATTAACGATTTTGGTAACAGTAGTACCCTCATGATGAATCGTCTATTTGTTTTATACATATAAATGACTAAAACATCTATAAATTGAATAATTTTTTTGCATATATGATCTCTAGATGATGATAAAAAGAATGAATGGTTCTGATTATAAAGTTCGGATGTTAAAAGTTTGTTAATCGTACGTGGGGGACAAGTAATTTCTCCGCAGGGGACACAAGTCATCTCCAATTTTCAGATTTTCATGTTTTATTTAAAAAAAAAAACAAAAAAACAAATAAGAATGAACCAAACCAAAAACTAAAAAAAAATCAAACCAAACCAAACCAAATAATAATTTTAATTCGGTTTTTTTTTTACAAATTATATTATTAAATTAAAGGAAATAAGTAGGCTAACCCTCTTAATGACTTAGGAATAATATGATTCAAATTTATTTTTGACGAAAATCAAACTTAAATTTTCATTTATAAATCAAAAAAAACTTTTAAACCGTAATACTAACCGATAATTTTAATTTAATTTTTAATATTCACAAAAAATAGAACCGAGTAAGACGAATCTCACCCCTAGTAAATCAAAAGCCAAATCAGGGACTTGTTCATCTTTTACCTCCAAGTTTCTGTTGGGAAAAACAGGAAAAAGGATGAGAGAGAAGCAAAGAATTCTTGGAAATTTGGAATCAAAGAAAAACCAGAGGGGTGTTTTGGTAAATAGGGCAGCAATTGACACCTAACATCCACAACCTGTCCAATACCTACGACTGCAAACAGCCCCGTCAGAAAACAGCAGCTACAACATGTCTCTCTCGTTTACCCTTTCCTTTCTGCCCTTTTTTTAATTTTTCATCATCAAGAAGCCCCAATCTTCAATGCCCACCTCCTTCTCTCTATAAAGCACCAACTCTTTCTCTCTCTAAAGATCCAATCTTTTCTTCTTTCTCTCTCATCCATCACAGAGAAAAGCGCACCTCCAAATAAAGAAGGAACCTTGAAGTTACCTCCCCCATCAAAAACAAAGAAGAGTCCACACAACACCCAACTCTTCCCCTCCGTGTTTCTCTCTCTAGAAACTCTCTCTCCAATGGCCCAGCTGGACCAAAATTTATGTGGAAGAAATACAAAAAAGAAAGAAGGGGAAAGAAAGAAAAGAAAGAGGAGATAGATGTCTTCAAGTGTCCTCCAACCAAACCCACCTCACCTCGCACAAATCTCTCTCTCTCTCATCAACAAACATGTTGCCAGAAATACCCTTCTGCAACCCCCCAAAAAATCCCCATCTTCATCACTGTCTTTCAAAACAACATTATTTTTCACCGAGTTATGTGGGCTCTTTTGGAGTTTTTGTTGTCTTGGTCAGAGTTTTCACAGAGAAAACAGGAAAGCAAGAAACTTCTCCTCCCTTCCCACCCGCTCTCTCTCCTTTTATTTTCCTCCTTGTCTTTCTTGTTTCTCTCTCTTTCTACCTCTCCCCTTTATCATTTCCTCCCCAACTCTCTCTTCCTTTTCCTTGCCCATCTCCTCCTGCCCCTCGTTCTCTATCTCCCCCCCCCCTCCTGTAATTCTTGGTTTTTGGGTTCTGGGTTGCTTTACTTTTATCTCCCTGTGATCTGATGAAGAAGATGAAGGGGGTTGTTTCTGATGCTATGGAGGACCAGAGGACCAGGTTCAAGCACCAGAGTCTCATGCAGGATTATGAGGAGCTGCAGAAGGTATAAGTCTTTTCTGGGTTTTTAAAAGATTTCAACTTTCTTCTGTAGGTTTCATTAGATCTGGTGTATGGTGTTCATGTCTCTTGGGTTTCTGTTTATGATTTCTGGGTTTTCTAGCTTTGGGATTTTTATGGTGGTTTTGTTTGTAGCCTGATTATTTAGGGAGATATTGCTCAGCTATTTTTCCTGGATTTTTTTGAAAATTTTTCTCAGTAGGTAGGTTTATGATCTCCTCATGTTTTAGAGACCGCCGTAAAAAAAATTAGGAAAAGCAGCAGGAATTGGGAATTTGTAGGTATTTTTATGTTAATTTTTGTTTGGAAATTTGTAGCTTCAGGGATTGGAAAACTTGTAGATATGTTTGTATGCTAATTTTTGTTTGTAGAAATTGTATATAGGTTATTTGATAAGTCTTAATCTTTACTGATTTGTGATCTGCAAAATGTTTTACTACCTTGTTGTAGAGGGTATTACGATTATTTGGTACACTCTTTTTCTTAGGTTTATGAAAATTGCATCTTAGAGCTTGATTAAACTAATTGAAGAATCATTTCTTTTGCAGGATGCAGATGCTACGAAGAAAAAATTGCAGATAATGAAACAGAAAAAGTCTATGCTCGTAGCTGAAGTAAGGTATAGCATCTTGTCCATACCTTTGTACACTTATAAGATAGGCTGTGTTTACAATGAAAGAGGAAAGAATTTGACTTGGTAAATGTTTATCTTTTGAATTTGCAGGTTTTTGAGGAGAAGACATAAATACTTAATAGGGAACCCGTCAATGAACCCTCGACCAAAGCAAGATGTTGTGCAAACACACAATTTAGAATCCCAGCGCGTCACCTATTTGAAGGGAAAAAGTTCCAGCAAGAAGGAATCTGCTTCACGGTACCCTCTTCCTGCATTAGACTTGAACAAAAAGGAAAAGGTTAAACAAGGAATGGAAGACATTGTGCAGAAACCTCCTCCAAAATTTGGATTAAACCTTAATGCAAGGGCACTTGGCGGAAAGGAAGCTACTTTGCGAACCCCCACGCCAAACTTTGACTTAAATCAGAAGGAAAGGGTTCAGAGTGGGAAGGAATCGATAAAGCGAAAGAACCTTCCAGTTTTTGACTTGAACCAGATTTCGGTAATCAAATAGTTAATGGTCAAAGTAATGTGCTTTGAGTCTCGGTGTAACTTCTGATCTGTGAAGTTTGATGTTTCTTTTGTTTCATTTTGCTACAGAGGGAGGAGGAGGAGGAGGAATTTCAAGCCAATTATGAGCCAATGAGGATAAAGGAGCCCAACAAAAGTTTACGCAGAGCGGGAAATGACGAGCAGCACAATGACATGAAGTTACTGGCTTGCAGGACTATAGGGAACGGGTCAAATCGATCGGGGAAGAGGAAGATTACTTGGCAAGATCAGGTGGCTTTACGGGTTTGATTTTACTTTTCTTCGAGTATTACCACTGAAGATCATATATCTTGTCGGGGTTGGAAAGAGTAACACCTCAGTTACTGTGTTTCTTTGATTTTCTTCTTTGTAAAGTTATCATGGTCTTACATATCGAGTGTATACAGTTGAAATGAAATGGTTTAGGATTATTCAGATTTCGTTTGTTTTCGTTAATGTTGAAAAAAATTTCTTAGGATGCAGACAGAATTTGATTTTGGTTGCTTATTTGAAATCATCGATGATCGATGTTTGATGTGAGCGATGTAAAGATATTCCAAATTGTGTTTCGCTGCTTACGGCCGGTTCTAAACCGTAAGCGGCCGGCTAAGATGACTTTGTAAAGAAAAGGGGAAATCTTTGGGACCATTATGAGAGCAAGGTGTTTTGGGAAGGTGATGGTGAAATGCTTCACCTTCATGCTTTCCCATGGTATGAAGCAATGCTTTGGGCATGTGTGTTTAACTTTTTAAGCTAGCTTTTTTAAGTGCTAATGGATTTGTGGAGTGCCTTGTCAATGGATGCTTTACAAACCCCCTTTTCGAGGACCTGCGCTTTGGTACGCCACTGTAGCATCTCTAACTAATAATGTAAAGCTCTACTAGTGACAAGGGGTTGTAGCCCACGTGGTTACGAGTGGTAAGATTAGAAAACGATTAACTGGCTTGATCCTCCCTTGAGTTGGGTGAAGTTGGATTTTGAGGCTCCAATTGCTTGTTTTATTTGAGCGATAATCTAATTTAAAGGAGGAATGAGATTTAAATTTCAGTGAGAGAGATCACACTTTTTTAGCAGGTGAGAGAGAGATTACATTTTTCTGGCCAACGAGGTTACGCTTAGATCTGCATATCCGCAAATAAAACAAACAGTACCTGATTTCCAACGTGTTGTGTAGATACTACAGGTTTTCTGACTCATGATGCATGGACGGATCGAGATCGGCCTGGATTTCGATTTTCCAGTCTTGTTTCGTTTGTCGGAATATATTTCTCCTCGTGAGCTACTCATGCCTAATAAAATGTTCCACTTATAGCAAGTTGATCCAACTCTCATGTCTTCTTTTCCCTCCTTTAAGGTCCGCCGTGGTGAAACGATTCCTAAAAAAAAGGAAGTAATTTTCGAACACCTTCGTATGCTTCTAATGATTTATTTAATTCAAAGATGAGAATAAAAGAAAGGTGCGTAAAAGGAGAAAATGGTGCACAGAAAATAATATATGCCACTACAACCCGAAATTTGAAATAAAAAGAACAGAACAAACTCATTTCTAAATCTCTCCAGTCTCTTCTGCTACTTATTCATCATCGGGTATGCAGCTCATTTTTCTGTATCCGCAACAACTTCTGCACTGTCATTTGCTTGTTTCGCCGGAGCAACATTATGCATTCTCATTAGCTTCATCATGAGGCCTTTGAACTTCTCGTGCGCTTCTTTGTCCGCATCAGCATCTTCTGCCTCCTTACTAGCCTCTTCTGATGCTATGGGGGTTGCTAATGGAATCTTCTCATGTGCTTCTTTGGCCGCATCAGAATCTTCTTCCTCCTTACAGGCCTCAGTTGATGCCATGAAACTTGCAATCGGCGCATTATTTTGTGTAAGCTCCTGACTCCTAGCAACGTGCTTCTTTCCCCTTATATGAGACGACCACACATTTGGAGTAAAGGCACCAATTTTACACCCTTCACACCAATACTTAAACTTCTGTTTCTTTACGTCTTCTTTTCTCTCCACTCCGTCCACTATTCTAACCTTGTCGTTATTCTTCAGAACCTCTCCACACTGGACTTTCGACATTGGCGTCTCCCCTTTTGAAGTGCCCTGTTTGTGCATTTTCTGATTGGAAACATCCCTGGTTTCAAACGATTTCCATACTTGTTTGGCCCTTAATTTTGTGCTTTTGATACCATTAACCTCCTTGGGCTCAGAAAACTTTGCAGCTTTCTTTGACAATTTTGAATTGCTGGAGCTCGTGCCTGGTTTCTGAGCTCTCAGTCTTGCCTCCTTGGCTTGGTGCTTCTTACCATTAATGTGATGAATCAAGCCCTTCTCACTTGTTGCACTAACATGGCACAGGGCGCAACTCCATTCCTCTTTGGGTTTCTTTTTCAACCCAAATGGAGGCAGCTCACTAGCACCCACCGTTGGTGGTGTTTTCCGCCTGACTCCGGAGAGATTTGGGTCAGGTTTCGCCTGCAACAAAGATACTTATACAAATTAATTAACAACAGTCTTTCAATTCTAAACATGCAATTGATGGTAAAATCTCAACATCATTTCCAATGCGAACTGCACTACCTGCTTTACAAATACGAAATTAACAGAAAACAACTTTTCAGTAATCTTAAGTAGACAAAACCAGTGATAAGAAATGTGTTGTCTAAGACATCTGCAAGATACCAACCTTCAATATGTCGACCATTGTAACAGTGATTCAAAACAAATATTCAAGATGTTGAAATAATTACAGAGGAATCTGTCTGCCCCAAGTAATTAGGTGAGAGGGCGGCATGTAGATACAATTATGTATAAGGACAATACCTCACACAAGGCCACAAGTGACCACTGCATATGCATCAAGAGGGTAGTCTTCTCCAAGTGAACCATCAAATGAAAAATCAATTTTCAACAATCACCAGTGCCATTAATCTTAGATTATTCCGTACCTCGATCAAACTGATATCACTATAACATAATGAAATAGTAAACCATCTTATTGACTGATCGAAGAAAAATAATCTACATAATGAATGACAATGATGCCCCATTGAGACGACTTTTAAAGTGCTGATCCACAAGCAAAAGCACTACCACATGCATAGGGACTAGGAAGCGAACTGATATACACCTTGCGATCCAATATTAGCATTGGTTATGGGCACAGCCACTTAGGCAATGCAGAGGCTACTAGTAACACAGACTCTTCAATGTATTTGTAAAACATAGACCCGAAAAGCCAACATTTCGAGGGTTGAAGGAGTGCAATACATACATATACATACACATACACATAAATATTCGTCAAAGTATATGCCGTTCCTTCAACCTAAAAAATCTAGACAATCCAAAACAAATGGTGTATCTTGGCGGGCAATTTACCATCAATCTCATCTTTTACCTTGATTCTCATGGTCTAACCACGAATCTTAGGCCACGTTTGGTGTCTATGATTGGATTCGATAACTCACTAGAATAAGTGTATGCTAATGAGAGAAACGGATGTAATGTTTTGAAAGTTCTCACTAGAATCAGTGGATACTACAAGTTATCCAATCCAATCCTTGACGCCAAGTTATGCCTTCGTTACCAAGAAACCATACTAAACCAGAAAAAATCTCCCACTTTAGCACAAAACAGAGCATTCCCACCACAAACGCAGTAAACCATAAACAGAGCATTATTAAGTTAAAAACCAATCAAATTTTAAAAAGTAGAAATGGCACTGACCAGTAAGATCAACTTGTCCTTATTGTTGAGGTCTGATACAGGAGGAGGAGCCGGAATCGCCTTGAAGCCATTGGTCAGAGGTTCCGGTTGCTGCCGCCACGTGCCCCTATCGAATGCAGCGGGCGCAAGAGAAGCAAACAATCCGAACTGGTCATCATCGAAGGGGTGGTGGACTCTCTGGTCGAATCGCACCGCCCCGAACCGGACCTGATCAAAACCGAGACCTTCGACAGAGGGTCTTCGCATAGCGATTTCCCGCTCCAGCATGAGCTCTCTCCTCACCTCCGCTTCGAGAGCCTGCCTTCGCGCAATCTCCGCCGCAATAATCTCCTCCCTGATCCTCTCCTTCTCCAGCTGGCGCTCGATCATCTCGTCGTGGACGGACCTCGGGTTGTGGAGCGGGTCCAGGTTCAATCTCATATCCGGATTCCGGAACATAGCTGTCTGCCCTGTTCAGAAAGAAGATTATCTCAGTTTAATCGCAGAGTGAGGAAATTAACTGAATTTCTAAGAAAAGAACTGAAATTTAAAGTAAATTGATTTTCTTTTGGTTTCTCGACAACCAAACAGAAAATTGAGAGCGAAGTAAGAAGGTAGAGCGAGACCTCCAAATGCGGGTTGGTCGGAGGAGAAGTAGCAGCCGGCGGGAGAAGGCGGCGGCGGCCTCTCGTCCACCGATCGGAATTTGAACTCCATTGAATCACTCAATAAATTGTTGCGCTTTGAACTTTGACTTGGTAAAGTGCAGAAACGAGAAAGAAGAAACGTTTCCGGTTGGAGGTTGCAGTTACAACAGCAAAATATATACTCTCTGGCTGGATACTCGGTGGAGAAATAGTGACGAAATGCTGGCTGGGTCCGCGGGCCCACGGAGGAGGGGAGGGGAGAAGCAGAAGCAGGTGGAGACGTGTCGGTGGCGTGGGCAGTGCCGCGGGAGGACACTTTTCCGCGTTTGTGCTCCTCTTCTACCGTTTCTGTTACTGTTACTGCAGGTAAAACTCTAAAGTTAAAAATCTCTTTTTTTTCGGGAAATTTACTGTTTTTATTTTTTGGAAAGTCGGTTTTAACTTAAATTAATATTGACTAACATTTGTCTACGCATATTGTGTATATTAACACATTTTAAAAAAAAATGAGAAGGAGAGAGGGAGTGAGAGGTTTTTGTTTTTGGTTTTTTTTTAAATTTATTTATTTTAACATTTGAGGTATTTTAACATCACCTGAAGGTGATGTTTCAATAAATAAAAAAAGGTAAAATTTAGACCTGTGAAATTATATTATTGCCCATCATTTTTTTGTGTAATAGAAGACTAATTTATCTTTTCACCATCTTTTGGTTGACAAATAGGATTTTATTAATTAGTAGAGATAATGATGCTTTAGGTATTTTTTTGGATGTCCAAAATGTTATATGGACTTGCATATTACATTATTTTTCTTTTAAAAGTGATCAGTTGGCTTAGTCACGGGAGTCCATTTTTATGGGGTTAGAAAAGTTCACTATTTCAGCTTTTCTCTGACCATTATCGTGGTTTACTCACGCCAATAATAGAATATAGAACATATCATGTAAAATACGAACTTAAAATTTGTCTCAACCCACTGTGACACTATGAAGTGGCTGCATGTTACATTATGTGGACTTACACCAACTTAAATTAATAATGTATGTTGTTACACTATGCGTTAACTTGTACGTTATTTTTAAGTTACATTTCTTTTATGGATACTTTTCCATTGATAAAAAATGTCGTTTTATGCGACATTTCTACGATGCGAAAGTCAACATTGTTGTGGTCAATATCACCAAGTCCCAGTCTTGTAAAAAAAAACATTTTTTTTATTGGATATTTTAATAGAGATGATATCCGCACTCTTTTTATTTTTTTTACACATTCTTTTAATTCTTGATCGTTGAATCAGATGAATTGAAGAAGATAAAGAACATAAATTAATAAGAGATGTATAAAAAGTAAAAATAGGTGTATAGATAGCACACTCCTATTTTAATTTAGGTTAGAAATTTGAGCTATTATTAAATTTAGTTCAATTTATATTTTTTTAGCTTAAAAAATATTTATGATTTTCTTAATAGTTTGGAAATATTTCAGTGGATCAAAAGCAGGGACTAAGTGACACACCCCGACCGAGATCAGGGCATGCTGGCCGTCACTCGAAGGTGACGTAGCCATGTGCGCGTGCGGAAGCTAAAGGTATAGTAATATAAAAGTACGAATAATTAAAAACCTAATAGCATACAAAGTACTAGTGTATGTGAGACACAATTCAGAGCAAGTCTACAACAGTCCAAAAGGAAAAGATACGACATATGTACACCCGAAGGTGACCCTACAATGGTGAGTGTCTGTCAGAAATGCCGGGACGCCCTCTGGGATAAACCACCGAACTTGCTAGACCACTAGAACCTGGAGGGGCGCAAAAACAAAAGCGTGAGTGGGCAAAAACAAAGTTCTTTGAAAACTCTTTAGCAAAATACATTCTAACCCCTCGCCGTAAAACCTGTATACTTCCCAGAAAATGAACATATATACGTATGTATAGATATGTCAATCATGCTCCATGATATGCCATTCATGCTCCATAATATGCCATTCTGAAACTCATAATCAAATATAAATGCTCAAACGTAATTCACATCAATAACATATAATCTAGCAGCCGGGAGTCACCTAACGTGACCTGTACGGCTGTAGATAGAGCTCCACGCTCAACTCAACATCTGAATCTGCACACGAGTCGGAACCACCTATTGTGGTCTGTACGACAGGCTTGCACCTATCTTGGATCCAAGGCGAGCATGCGGTGCTGGTGAACATACACGTGAAGGCTGGGCCCTGGCCTCGGGCGGGAGCACTAACACCGGGGGTGCAGATTATGAACTCTCTAAGCATCTCAAACTACTATTGCATAATAAACAGGAATGCATAATAACGTGAACACCGCTTACCTGGCACTTACCTGTGCGTCCACAGCAGCAAATACACATTTATATATATATATGTATGCCACTACTAATACATGCGATGATGCGTAAACAACATTCATATGATGCATGGCATAAAACAAATACCCTTTTCCATTTAATTTCTGGGAATTAATATGTATATAGGTATATACGGAAAACAAAAGCCCACTCACTGGTAATTAGAAGGGTCGTAGCCCCCCTGCCTCGAGTGTGTACGCTCGTCCTCGGAAAACGAATCACCTATACGCGACAAAGTTACGAAAACGTTAATTTAAAAGCACCTAAGCAACTTCTCGTAATAACTTCTCATACATTGCTCAAATTGGACAAATGAATATACCAATGTGATCTACACAACCTCAGGATCACACCCATATTTTTAAAATAATTTTTGGACCACGCACGCGCCCCCACGCGCAGCCACGTGCACTGCACACTGACGGCGTCAACTGACGCCGTCAGGAATATTCCGTTAACCTGACGGAATATTCCCTAACTGACGCCGTCACTGCCGTTAGGAATATTCCGTTAAACTTAACGGAATATTCCCCTTCCTTCTCCGGCCAGTCGCCGTCGCCGGCGCCGGAAAACTGGAAAAATTTCAAATTTTGTTTTCTCCTTCGTTTTTCAACCATTTTTCACGATCTTTATACCAAAATGAAGCTTAGAACTAGTAGGACAACGTTAGACTAGTTTCAAGGGCTAAAAATCAAGGAATCTCACCTGTCTTCAAGGTCAAAACTCGGCCAACTTTCGAACCTAGCCTTCCCGACGTCCAAACTCGTCCAACGAACTACTCCCAAGCTCCTGGGAACCTCACAAACACAACTACAAGCTTAGAATCTCCTAAAACAAGCTAAATTAGGTTTGCATGAACAGTGTTCAAATTCGGCCATGGTGATATCGACGTGAAAACGTCAAAGTTCTTACCTGGAAATGGCACCACTGGACTCCTCTCAGCCTCACGAGCACGGTGGTGGTCTTGGTTTCTTGATTGGTGGAGATTTGAGTTGGTTTGTGTGTATGGCCGTGTATAGAGGAAGAAGAAGAAGATGGACTCGGGGAGAGAGAGAGAGAGAGACAGAGTGAGACAAAGAGTGAGGGAATGAGGGAGGGAATCCCGGGAGAGTGAGGGTGATGTGTGAGTGTGTGTGGTCCCACAACACCACATTACACAACACTAAGCGTAAACGAATAGATTAGGGGTAAAGTTGTAATTTCAATGTACGTTTCGTTAGTTTCGGGACGGGATGTTACACTAAGCCATAAATCATCCTCAAATAACATAGTCACAAGTTAAAAAATTCAAGAATTTGCTATACAAAATCCTTATATATATATATATATATATATTAATCGATAAGGTTTTTCATGCAACACTTTACACTATCCCTCAACGCATTTTCATGTTTTGAAAGCGTTGTTTGACAACTTCATTATCAATATCATCAAATATATCTCTCTCTCTAAAAATAACCATGTTATTAATTTTCCATTAATTTCTCATCCGATTTCTCAATCGATTATTCATAAATTTCATGGCTATAAATACTATTTCAATAGTAATATTGTAATAGTAGCAACTATAATAGTTAATGCTCATGTTATGTCTATAACGTGGGTTTGCTACATGCAATATGTACATTTTCTCAAGAAAGGGCCTCTGCTTCTTGGGGCTAAGGTGGCTCCGTCCTTGGTCAAAAGCTATTTCATGACATCAGTTAACTGAAGACTTAATAGCAAAAATTAACGCAAGTATAAATGTGTACAAAAATACAATTTTTTGTGAGTTTGAAGGTAGTAAAATGGATATTACTCTAAATTTATGTCATCATATGCATATATATATTACCTAAATCATGAGGTGACAAAATAAGTTTAACATGTGAGTGAGGTAGTGTAACGACCCGTCCTCAAAAACTACGGTTTTTATAATTTTAAAATGTGAAATTTTGAAAACGCCCTTCGAGGCAAATGCATTGACTTTTTTTACCACCTTGTCGAGTCACGTAAGATCCATTTTCTTGGCGTATCCTCGTAGTACTTGTCGCTACGAATGCGTGGGCACAAACGGAACGTAATTTGGAGTTATTAACGAATGAAGTCGAGGGAAAAATTGTAAATTTATTATGGAAAACGCCATATTTTTGGAGCTTAATTTGGGAAGCCATGTGTGTAGCCCAGATTTAAAGAAAGAAGAAATGGATGATTGGGAGAAGAGATAAAGGAGAGAAAGGAGGGGCGAGACGCCCAATCAGAAAGAAGGGGAGGATAGTCGGACCAATGAGAAGAGATGAAAGGAAGGGAAAGGAGAAATGAGAGAATAAGAAGATCAGCCGGATCCCTTAGATCCGCGACCCTGACTCGACTCCTGACGATTATTCCGATGGGTTTCCATTGAATTCTCCAGCTTTCTTCAACCTCCCATCACCCCAAACATCTTCACGACATCCCATCATCCAAATTGACCCAAAATCGACGAGTTTCGTCGTGATTTCACGAAGAACATCCGTATGAGTACCGTGAAACCCTAGCCTTCAATTCACCATTTCTGAAGCAGCCACCTGCGATTAACACCACCAATCATCGTCCCTTGAGCCTAGCAACAAACCCCAAACTAGTTTGGGGGCGGCGGATAACCGGAGTTGGCATATCAGAGTTCACCTCTTTCGGAGTTTTCGATGGTTTAAGGATTTTTCAGGTCACTTCCCAGCCAAATTGGATGTCTTCGCAGGTATATAAATTGATCCTCGACTCATGATCTTCATTTTGGTATAATTTGGTGAATTTTGGAATTTTCCAGCGAATTGGGGCAGCCGACCACCACGTGCGGCGGGGCATGGCTAGTGGGCCAACGTTGCCTTTTTTTTGGTTAAATTTGATGTTATGATGTCAATTTGATAACCGTTGATTATGGTTAGATAGTTTGAACCTAGTATGAATTACTACGTTCTTGACCATTTTATGATTCAACGATCCAACCGTTGGATCGTCACCTAACTTTAATACATTATAGTACGTAATATTTGAGGATCATTGGAACTTACGGATCGGGAATCCGACGAACGAATCTTCTCGAATTGGATTTGTAAGTTCATAAAATAAAACATTAACCACCACTTAATTTTGGCAATTGGCGGAGATCCGATTATCGAATCATGGTAAGATTTTAGTTTGTTATTCTAGAAGCATAATGTGGATCCTTGGAAATTACGGATTAGAAATCTGTGATGCTGATCTTCTGGATCGAGTTACGTAGGGTTGTGGACCATACCGTCAATCTTTGACCGACGGTTGACTTTTGGTTAATGGGTTTCAAATCATTCTAGAACGTCCTTGGGGATGTGTTTTATGTAAGTTACATGTTCTATTGATAAAGATTATGATGCCTCGATGTTTGTGCTATGGAGTTGTAGTGCGGACTCCAGGTGAGTGGGCATTTGCTTTATATATATATATATATATATATATATATATATATATATATATATATATATATATATATATATCGTGGTTTCCATAACATTTTTAAAATGATTTATGTTTTAAATGCTATGTCGAAAATGAGTTGCATTTTAAGTATTGCATTATTATAAATAAGGAGTTATATCGTTTGATGTTGCGGAGGCTCAGGTAAGTTTTAGGTGAGTATATTGTGATGGTATTGGTTGCATTGCACAACGTTATGCATAGATGCATTTAGAGCTCATCATTGATGCACCCCCGATGTTAGTGCTCCCGCCCGAGGTTAGGGCACAGTTCTTCATGTGATGTTCATCTCCCGCACCGCACGCTCACCTTAGATCCAAGTTTGGTACCAGCCCTGTCGTACAGACTACAATAGGTGGTTCCGACTCATAGGTGACCTGTGATTATTCGCACAGCCTTCATATGATCGTAGCACTTGCGCATACATATTTACACCTAGCCCTGTCGTACAGACCACAATAGGTGGTTTCAACTCGTGTACTAGCATACATTGATGAGCTATAGGTCCAGTCGTACAGGTCGCATTAGATGACTCCGACTGGCATATTATTTTATATTGATTTCGCCTGACTTACATCTTTTAATGCAGAAACGTTATGACATGGCATACTTGGTTTTTACTGTCTTTGTGCATTGTTTTTACGTATATACGTAGTATTATTTTCTGGAAACTATATGGGTTATACAGCAATAAGTTATAACGTTTTCAAAAGTTTTTTATTAAAACCTTATTTTCAGGCCCACTCACCTTTATTTTTCGTCCTTCCAGGTTTTAGATGCTAAAAGTTCGTATCGACGAGGATTCTTGGCAAATCTTAGTATAGGTGGCTACCTCTGAGGGTATGATCATTACCCACACTCTTGTACGTTACTTATGCTTTGATGTCGCATGAGAAATGGGTTCATTCCCGCTTACAGCGCACTCTTGTCTTTAGGCACTTTTAGGTTTAAATTTATTTACATTTTTCACATCACTATACTTTATGGTTTCGTCACCTTCCAGGTGTCAGGTAACACAGCTCGATTCGGAGTCCTAGTGAACATTCTCAGTCGGAGTGTGTCAGGTAGAATATAAATAAAACTTAATCTAACTATCTATGAAAATAGTTTGGAAAAATTCGTCTTCATACATCTATAAATTCACACAAGTATATATGTTGATGTACATAATATCTACAACATTGATTAGTTAACCCTTCTTTTATGCATTCTACCTTAAGAGACTAGTTAATTGGTCCAACATACGGAATAAGCTAGCCAATAATAAATATATTTACAATAGTTATTATGCTTTACACAAAATCTAAACTGCGATAAGAAAATTTGAATTCCACGTGTATAAAAGAAGCACATGCCCTCATACTATTCTGACCACGCCCACGTCTGCTGAAAGAAAGCGTCGAGTGCCTCATTGATTGGGTTGATGCTGTATTTCGGCCCAATACATAAACAAGCCCAAAACTGTGAATTTGGGGCCCTGTCTATTTATATAAGGCGGGGTTTGGTGCCAAAAAAGCCCAATACGATGGATCATCCGTCACGATTTATATACAAGAGAAAGTCCCTATCGATTGAAAATGAAGGACGACTCAGGAACCAGATTCAGATTGTGTTTAGATCTTACAACCAACCATTGGGTCGCCTTATCTTTGTTTGCTTCTCCATTAAGACCAAACTCTCTCTCTCTCTCTCTCTCTCTCTCTAGAAAAAAAATCTGAGAAACAAAGATGCCGAGTCACTGTGAGATCTGTTGTGAGATTCTGATCGCAATTCTGCTCCCTCCGCTGGGCGTTTGTCTCCGGCACGGCTGCTGCACCGTAAGTCCTCTTTCTTTCTCCTCCGTCTTCTTCTTTTTCTGGTGGCAGATTGGATGTTATTAATGGTGAAAGATTGAAATTTTGGATTTGCAATTATTTATGCAGGTGGAGTTTTGCATATGCTTGCTGCTGACGCTGCTGGGTTACCTTCCGGGAATCATCTACGCCCTCTACGCCATCGTCTTCATCAATCGCGACGAGTACTTCGATGAGTACCGCCGCCCCCTCTACGCCTCCTCCAATTAAACCAAGGGGATCCTTAGATCTTTTGCTTGCTTGTTATGTTTATAATAAAATCTGAATTTGTATGCTGCATATGTTAAGACTGATTGCTTGTTTTGGTTTTGCTTCGGAAAATTAAGGGACCTTGCATGTTGCCAATTTTATACTTGATCCAACTAAAATTTTCACTTAGATTACACTCAATTGTTTGCTTGCTGCAGTGATGTAGATTTGCCTTTGGGAGAAACTCATCATGTTGTAAATTGTGGTAGAAAGGGTATTTTTTGGCGCTAAGATCTGTCGGATAAAATTCTAGTGTATACAATATGCAGGAGCACCTGAGAGTTGATTGGTCTAGCGGTCAGGTCCTTTGGTTTGCTCCCAAGTGGTCTGGGGCTCCACTCTCTCACAATACCCACCTAGCAAATGCTAGAGTTTCTCGCTCACCAAATGTTCTGAGGTCAGGCGGGGGCCTAGTAATTAGTGTGGTCAAAGACTCGGATACACTAGTTTTAAAAAATAAGCGTATCATTAAGCCTGTGGCAGATCATTTGGTAATGATTGATGAGACTTAAATGGCTATTTGATGAATGATGATGTGCACTTTTGATACAACCAAGTTACCTTGTTGTGTTACCAAGTTAGGAGAAAACTTCAGTGCGGTCACATGGTTCACTTCGGCATTTGCCTCCACAGTCACACCAAGCGAGTTATTTCTTCGCGGAGGTGAGCCTTACTGAAGTTCCTTTCCCGAGATAAGCCAACAAAGCCTCCTTTTAGTTTAAAGGAGGCATGAGATGACCCAATCATCTGGGCCTTGACCGCACAAAATAAAAAAGGATGAGAATGACACCCAAACATGAGGGCAGACAATCTGCCTTCAATCATCTGAACAAGCCCTTCCTTTTGTAGTACTTTTTATTTATTTTTGGCACGAACAATAACATTTTTAGCTATACTCCGGTTGCATATTTTCATGTGTTTATATCACGTAAAGATATGTCATGCATCTATATCGTGTAAACGGTATGTACAGTCGGTTATAAGACATATTATCTCATTTGAACTTGAGTTAAAATTTAGCTACTTACATGATGAATAGATCATCATGGTTAGATTATCTCATTTGAACTCAGAGTTAAAATTTAACTACTTAGGTGATGAATCATGATGAATAGATCATCATCGTTTACGTATCAGTAACTAACATTAACGGTTCATGATGAGCCGTCTATTGGATGGGGAGACGAGTGGGTGAGTCATGAGCCACAGTACTGACACGTGTCAAGTTGTGGAACAACCTCACGTAAATTGACCGATATACCTTATTTCATGACTTTTCCCATACGAATATCTAACCAAAAGAAACCGAACTCTCTTGCATTCGCGCAACCACCGAAATGGAAACAACCAACAGCGAAGAAACAGTGACGGAGTCCGGCTCGGACTGGGCCGAGTTGACCCAGGAGTGCCTGATCAACATCCTGGGACGGCTCACCCTGGAGCAACGATGGATTGGGCCGATGCTGGTCTGCAAGCCGTGGCTGCAGGCGTGCAAGGAGCCCTGCCTCAACTCCGCCTTCCAACTCGAGCCGCCGTCCGAGTCCGCACGGTGGTGGACCCCGGAGTTCGAGCGGCGGGTCGATTCCATGCTCCGATCTGTCGTCGATTGGAGCGCCGGCTCGCTGAAACAGATCCGCACCGCGCACTGCTCCAATCAGTCTCTCTCGCTCGTCGCTCAGAGGTATAATAAATCTTTCATTTCCATAACAGAACTTGTTTATCTGTTTTGAATTAGGAGACTCGGGTTATGCATAATTTGGAATGAGGAAAAGGAGGTTATCATTGATTAGATGTTTTCGGCATAAAGTTTTGATCTTGATTGTTGTATGCTGAGCTCAAGGTTTAGATTTTGAGTTTTTGGTTCGTCAAAATTTGATCTTTGAGGTTTGGATTGTGATGGCACTACCTTAAGTTGGTTAATAATCTTTTCGGAATCTACGATTGGAAGTGCTTTTTGCCATATATTGCATTTTGAAGCTTCATTTTTCCTTTCCGTTTGATTGATGAAGTGAGACATTGTTAGTGATCGTAATGTAATGATTTAGGTGCCCGAACCTCGAGGTTCTTTCGATCAAGAGCTGCTCGAATGTGACTGATTCGTCCATGGCTGATATAGCGTTTCGCTGCCCCATGATCCGGGAACTTGACATCAGCTATTGCCACGAAGTATCTCATGAGTCTCTGGCGTTGATTGGGAGGAACTGCCCAAATCTGAAAATCTTGAAACGGAATATGATGAATTGGTTAGATCCATCCGAACACACTGGAGTTGTTCCGGACGAGTACTTAAACACTTGGCCTCAGGATGGAAATTCAGAAGCTGCTGCAATTGGCAAATCTATGCCAAATTTGGAGCACCTTGAACTTCGATTCTCAAAGGTATCGGCTAAAGGGTTTGCCTTGATATCTGTAGGATGTTCAAATCTCGAGTACTTGGATTGGATTTGTTTGGGTGTGTGAACTTGACTCGTCGGGATATTGAGAACGCGACATCCAATTTGAAGAATTTGAAGGAGATTAAAAAGCCAAATTTTTACATTCCACGATCAGTTTTCCGTACAGAGAGGTATGGCCATTAGAGGTTGATGATGAGCGATTTCAGACAGATGCTTTCAGAATCTAGTCTGCTAAGCTCGGAAATAAACCATGTATGACCGTGTCGTGCTGCTCTGATCAATTGTGGAAGAAGTATATTGTATATGCTGGTGTGTGAAGCTCTTTACAAAGGTTCTGTATCTCTTCCACTTCTACTTATAGAAAACCATGTGTTAATGCTTTTTTTCTCTTCGTATTTAGTTTCTTGCTTTCGTTTTACATATACGAGTCATGTTTCTGCTTTCGTTTAAACATCACACCTCGTCGACCGTAGTTTTTTGTGTGGTATGACAGTTACCGGACAGCATATGCTTTGGCTAGGAACAGGGGAAGAACGGAAGAAATTTATGAAGTAAGGTAAGAACAGGGGAAGAAGGGAAGAAATTTATGAAGCAATTCAATAAGTAGATATTCTAATTCAATATTACATAAGAAACAGGTTAGAGAAACGGGTTTAAACACGGGTTTAACAGCGACAGTTTCATCGCAAAACTTCCGTCCTAAATCACGTTTGCAAAATTACCTCAAGCGATTAGTACAGAGCAAAGATGATCGATCCAACAGCAACATGTCTGAGCACTGCGAAGAGGAAGAAATTGGGGCGTTTAGCTAGTAAAGGGCTTGCTGCACCCTCGATGGGATGGATGTGCATGTGCATGTGCAGGTCGGAGGCACCACCGTAGGATGGCTTTTCTTTCTCGGAAATCCTTAAATGCTGAACTTCATGCATTATTTGATGGTCTTTTCTGCTTGATTTGTTCATCATATCATATACATCTGCAGAGCTTATAACACGGATAAAATTAGCGAAAAAGAACGTAGGGAGATCGGATATATTTCTCGATCAGTCGAGAGAATTTGTGAGCTTACCCTTAAGTTTGAGGTGACCATGCTGCTTCTTCAGAGGTGTATAACCTCCAGTTTTAGGGTTGGAAGTACTTTCGCATGCAGAATGAACAACCAGACAGAGAATAAATAAGGACCATATTAGTATTTCTGTTCTCATCTTCCCTCAAATATTAACCGTAACTAATTTTTCAAAGGTGGTTGATGAGGAAGAGGGATGCACTTAAATAGCCTTTTGCTATCTGCTTGTGTAATTAGCACTAATTAAAAATAAAGATAAAGTTAATTAGGGTTTTCATATGGCCGGTGGACAAAGAACAGATTCTTGTTAATCTGCTGCAGGCACATGCATATGTGTATGCGTGTGGTTTTTTGCATTCTTGGTTCGTAATCGTATAGAGAATTTATTCACAATCCATGCTTTATGCCATACAAGAGGGCAGTACTTAGTCATCAATTATACGTAAACACAAATTGGGCGGAGGGGATTTGCGATTCGACTGTGGCTGTGGTCGATCGTGTTGTGTTCTGACATAACTAGCTCCCAGTATAGTCGTATGAATATCTCTTTAATGTCGGAAAATGTTTTAAGTTCGAATCTCTCTCTCAGCGAATCATAAAGTTTCATGCTTCCAAAGTTATTGTGAGAGAGGTTTGATGAAAAATAATAAATTAGCTAGAGACTTTTTTTTTTTTAAAGATCGACCAAATCACTTTGAATGGATAGAAAAGAATATGATGCCTCTATTATCTTTTTCTTGGAGAGCCCACAAATACAAAGGAATTAATGGCTTTGCTTTGCTTATTAATCGGGGAATTTTTTTGTTAGTCACTCTCTCAAGTAATGGTGACGTTCACTACCTTATTTATCATCATTTTAATTTTCAATATTTATCTAGTGAATAGATACAAATTTTAAAATTTAAACTCATTCAATGATATTAAGTAGGGTGGTGAGCATTATCACCACTTTAAGAGATTTTTCAATATGTTTGGAATACGGAGTGAAACACCACATGTCATAATATTATAATTGGAGGAAAATTTTTATTATAAGTGTTTCTCAAAGAGTGGTACTACGCCCACTCCATTGTCTTATTTTCCCACCCCATTTTATTTTTTCACCCACCAAAAATGTTGAAAGAAGAAAACACTCTTTTCTCATACCCCCATCATTCGTAAAATACCCCAATGTGATTTCAGCCCTCGATACCCCTACTCCGTTGGAGTGCCCGCACCAACTCCCAACGCCCAACCCAAGTCCCCCAACCATAAGAACACCACCATGAATAGTATAGATATTTTATTTTTCCTATGAATTTCAAGTATTGCAAATTGCAATGGGTGGGTTATGTATTTAAAGTTTTAGAAAGAAGGGAAATGAGAGAGAAGGGGGTGAGGTTTGGGTTGGGATCAGAACCAAAGAAGGGGCTAGGAGGACAAAAAGTTTAAAGCCATGGATGTTATGAAGTAGTGATGGGTGATATATGATCGGTTGGTTCATATTTTATTAGATTCCTGGAATTAGGGTTTTGGAGAAAGAAAAATGGAAGTAGAAATACTTGTTTACAAGAGATGGGATTTCATCCTAGAAAGGTACAATAATTAAATTGAAAGAGAGAAGAAATTTTTTTCTTTTACAGAGATGGTGAACGGGCATAAGAAAATGGGCAATTCGGCAATGTGCAGTGGACATAAGGAAATTGGCAATATGCAGTACATTTTTGTTTTGGTACTTACACGTCATTTTACAAGAGGGTAAAATTGACATTAAAATTTAGGGGTGTGATATCCACACACCCTTTTTTACTTGTCATACACCCTTCTAATTTTCGGTCGTCGGATATGATGAATTGAAGATGATCAACAGGCAGAAATTAACAAAAGGTGTGTGAGAAGTAAAAAGGGATGTGTGGATAGCACACCCCTAAAATGTATACTAAAATGTGGGTGGGGAAATAAAATAACGGAGTGGGTTTATCAGCACTCTTCTCAAATTATTATGACATGTGATGTTTCACCCCTGTATTTCAGTTACACTAAAGAATTTTAGTGAGGGTGGTGAGCGAAAAATGAAAAAGGCTCCCTATTCGTCATCATGTTTTTACCACCCACTTATTAATCTCAATAAATTAAGGGAATTGCAATTGACACTCCAAAAATCATATTTTGCACTTCAAAATTTCTATAATTAGAAAAAAATTACACCGGTGAAGAGGTGTATAACCTCCAGTTTTAGGGTTGGAAGTACTTTCGCATGCAGAATGAACAACCAGACAGAGAATAAATAAGGACCATATTAGTATTTCTGTTCTCATCTTCCCTCAAATATTAACCGTAACTAATTTTTCAAAGGTGGTTGATGAGGAAGAGGGATGCACTTAAATAGACTTTTGCTATCTGCTTGTGTAATTAGCACTAATTAAAAATAAAGATAAAGTTAATTAGGGTTTTCATATGGCCGGTGGACAAAGAACATATTCTTGTTAATCTGCTGCAGGCACATGCATATGTGTATGCGTGTGGTTTTTTGCATTCTTGGTTCGTAATCGTATAGAGAATTTATTCACAATCCATGCTTTATGCCATACAAGAGGGCAGTACTTAGTCATCAATTATACGTAAACACAAATTGGGCGGAGGGGATTTGTGATTCGACTGTGGCTGTGGTCGATCGTGTTGTGTTCTGACATAACTAGCTCCCAGTATAGTCGTATGAATATCTCTTTAATGTCGGAAAATGTTTTAAGTTCGAATCTCTCTCTCAGCGAATCATAAAGTTTCATGCTTCCAAAGTTATTGTGAGAGAGGTTTGATGAAAAAGAATAAATTAGCTAGAGACTTTTTTTTTTTAAAGATCGACCAAATCACTTTGAATGTATAGAAAAGAATATGATGCCTCTATTATCTTTTTCATGGAGAGCCCTCAAATACAAAGGAATTAATGGCTTTGCTTTGCTTATTAATCAGGGAATATTTTTGTTAGTCACTCTCAAGTAATGGTGACGTTCATCATCTTATTTATCATCGTTTTAATTTTCGATATTTATCTAGTGAATAGACACAAATTTAAAAATTTAAACTCATTTAATGATATTAAGTAGGGTGGTGAGTATTATCACCACTTGGAGAGATTTTTTAATGTACTTGGAACACGGAGCGGAACACCACATATCATAATATTGTCTTATTTTCCCACCCCATTTTATTTTTTCACCCACCAAAAGTGTTAAAAGAAGAAAACACTCTTTTCTCATCCCCCATCATACCTAAAATACCCTAATGTGATTTCAGCCCTCGATACCCCTACTCCGTTGGAGTGCCGCACCAACTCCCAACACCCAACCCAAGTCCCCCAACCATCAGAACACCACCATGGCAGCAAAACTGCCTCACCACCCATCTTCTTGTTCCCTGCATAGTTTAGATATTTTATTTTTCCTATGAATTTTAAGTATCGCAGATTGCAAATGGAATTCAATGGGCAGGTTATGTATTTAAAGTTTTAGAAAGAAGGGAAATGAGAGAGAATGGAGGTGAGGTTTGGGTTGGGATTAGAACCAAAGAAGGGTTAGGAGGACAAAAAGTTTAAAGCCATGGATGTTATGAAGCAGTGATGGGTGATATATGATCAGTTGGTTCGTATTTGATTAGATTCCTGGAATTAGGATTTTGGAGAAAGAAAAATGGAAGTAGAAATACTTGTTTACAATAGATGGGATTTCATCCCAGAAAGGCACAATAATTAAATTGAAAGAGAGAAGAATTTTTTTCCTTTACAGAGATGGTGAACGGGCATAAGGAAATGGGCAATTCGGCAATGTGCAGTGGACATAAGGAAATTGGCAATGTGTAGTACGTTTTTTTTTGGGTAAATTACACTTTACCACCTCAGGTTTGGGGTCGATTTCAATTCCTTACAACATTTTTAAAACATTTCACTTTCATGTCTCAAGTACTATTTTATTTCAATATAATACATCCGTTACATTTTTCATCCATTGATCTGTTAAGAGCTGACGTGGCTGTTACATTTGTGCCACGTGGCTGCCAAATGTGTGCACATGGCAAAAAAATAATTTTTTAATTTTTTTAAAAACTTGAATCTTCTCAAAAAAAAAAAACTAAAACTAAAACTGAAACCCACCTCCCCGGAACCCCCACCCCCGTAAAACAAACCCAAATACCTTATTCCCCGCTCCCCTACACAACCCACCTCACCCAAAAACCTTATCCCCCCGACCCATGCACAGGCAAGCTCCACGAATCCATGGCTACCCAGTTGCCTTCCGCCCGTGGATCTTGGGACCAAGTTCATCATTGTCGACGTCGACGATTGAATCGAGAGGATTGTGAATCACGGTTTAGCATAGCAAAGCCGCGGGGAATCAGAAACAAGAGAGACTCAATTGGCGGCGGCAAAATCAATGGAAGAATGAAGGTGGTTCGGGTTCGAGTACTCCACTAGCGGCTGACCAGATGAGTTCGTGCGGACGAAGATGGAGTCTCTACGGATGGCCTGCGAAAGTGAGATTTCGATCCACCAGTAGGATTTAAATGCCTTCACACCAGAAACCCTCCACTCCCAAAGTCCAGCTTCTCATTTAACTCTTTGACTTACTCGATTTTTCAAAAATTACTTCAATTTAGGGTTTGTATCTAGGTTGTGTTAATTTCTCACAAACAACTTCCTCCCTTTCTCCCTCTCCTCGCTTCTCTTCTCTCTCCTCGCTTGGGTCGGGGGGATAAGGTTTCTTGGTTTGTTTGCGGGGAGGGGTTTTAATTTTATTTATTTATTTTGAGAAGATTCAAGTTTTAAAATTAAAAAAAAAAAAAAAAAATTGCCACGTGGCACAAATGTGGCAGCCACGTTAGCTATTAATGGATCAATGGATGGAAAATGTAACGGATGTATTATATTGAAATAAAATAGTACTTGAGGTATGAAAGTGAAATGTTTTAAAGATGTTGTAAGGAATTGAAATCGACCCAAATCTAAGGTGGTAAAATGTAATTTATCCTTTTTGTTTTGGTACTTACATGTCATTTTACAAGAGGGTAAAATTGACATTAAAATTTAGGGGTGTGATATCCACACCCCCTTTTTTACTTGCCACACACCCTTCTAATTTTCGGTCGTCGAATCAGATGAATTGAAGAAGATCAACAGACAGAAATTAACATAGGGTGTGTGAGAAGTAAAAAGGGGTGTGTGGATAGTACACCCCTAAAATGTATACTAAAATGTGGGTGGGAAAATAAGATAACGGAGTGGGTTTATCAGCACTCTTCTCAAATTATCATGACATGTGATGTTTCACCCCCGTATTTCAGTTACACTGAAGAATTTTAGTGAGGGTGGTGAGTGAAAAATGAAAAAGGCTCCCTATTCGTCATCATGTTTCTACCAACCACTTATTAATTTCAATAAATTAAGGCACATGCATATGTGTATGCGTGTGGTTTTTTGCATTCTTGGTTCGTAATCGTATAGAGAATTTATTCACAATCCATGCTTTATGCCATACAAGAGGGCAGTACTTAGTCATCAATTATACGTAAACACAAATTGGGCGGGGGGGATTTGCGATTCGACTGTGGCTGTGGTCGATCGTGTTGTGTTCTGACATAACTAGCTCCCAGTATAGTCGTATGAATATCTCTTTAATGTCGGAAGATGTTTTAAGTTCGAATCTCTCTCTCAGCAAATCATAAAGTTTCATGCTTCCAAAGTTATTGTGAGAGAGGTTTGATGAAAAAGAATAAATTAGCTAGAGACTTTTTTTTTTTAAAGATCGACCAAATCACTTTGAATGTATAGAAAAGAATATGATGTCTCTATTATCTTTTTCATGGAGAGCCCTCAAATACAAAGGAATTAATGGCTTTGCTTTGCTTATTAATCAGGGAATATTTTTGTTAGTCACTCTCAAGTAATGGTGACGTTTATCATCTTATTTATCATTATTTTAATTTTTGATATTTATCTAGTGAATAGACACAAATTTAAAAATTTAAACTCATTTAATGATATTAAGTAGGGTGGTGAGTATTATCACCATTTGAAGAGATTTTTTAATGTGCTTGGAACACGGAGCGGAACACCACATGTCATAATATTATAGTTGGAGGAAAGTTTTTTTTATAAATGTTTCTCAAAGAGTGGTATTACACCCACCCCATTGTCTTATTTTCCCACCCCATTTTATTTTTTCACCCACCAAAAGTTTTAAAAGAAGAAAACACTCTTTTCTCATCCCCCATCATACCTAAAATACCCTAATGTGATTTCAGCCCTCGATACCCCTACTCCGTTGGAGTACCGCACCAACTCCCAACACCCAACCCAAGTCCCCCAACCATCAGAACACCACCATGGCAGCAAAACTGCCTCACCACCCATCTTCTTGTTCCCTGCATAGTTTAGATATTTTATTTTGTTGGAGTATGTGGCCAAGTGGACAAATGTCCAAAGGACCTTTCGGCTAAACAAAAGAATGTGGAAACACCTTTCCTTGTTTTGGGGAGGAAAAAAGGGAAAGGTGTTTGTTGCTTTTTGGAAAAGATGTGAGAGAGCTCATTATTTCGGTTTAAAGAAGAGAGAGAGACGTGATAGCTCTTTGTGGTAGAGAGCAAGGGAGAGTTGCAGAGAAAAAAAAAAGAGAGAGCATTTTCTGATTGCAGATGCAGAGAGCAGAAGGGGTGCCGCACCCCCCATTTGAAAAAGAGCTCCTCTCTTTGGTTAGTAATCATCCATCAAAATAGTTGTTGTAATAGCTTTGAGCTAGATGTATAGAGAAGAAATTATTCTTTATATTTCTTCCTCTATTTGTTTCTTTGGTGTGTGAGAGCTTTTGGGGTGTATTGGGTTAATTGGGTTGTGAGATTGCCAACACTTTGTAAACTCCCATTTGGTTGAGAGTGGATTATTGGGTGAGCTCCTACTGCTCCGAGGACGTACTCCAGTTACACTGACTGTGGAGGAACCTCGTTAAAATCTTGGTGTTATTTTCTATATTGTTCTTGCATTTCATTTGATATATTTTCTGTGGGTTAGCTTGATTTGGTTCCATTTAGTTTGGTGCTATCCTAGCACAACAATTGGTATCAGAGCACTAGTTGCTCTTGGGTACTGTCTAATTGCCAAAAATGTCAGACGGGCAAGATGAGAATCCTTTTGGAAGCAGCTCCGGATTTGCAAGAACTATGGTGCAAAATGCAAAGTTCGAAGTTGAAAAGTTTGATGGCACAAACAACTTTGGGATGTGGCAATGTGAGGTCAAAGATGTGTTGGCTCAACAAGATCTACTTGCTGCTTTGGGAGAGAAGCCGGAAGCTATGTCGAAGCCGGAATGGGAGAAATTAAATTTGTGGGCTTGCTCTTCAATTCGGTTGTGCCTTGCAAAAACTCAGAAGTATTTTGTGATGCGGAAGTCATTGGCAAGTGTGTTGTGGCAAAAATTGGAAGACAAGTATATGACGAAGAGTGCAGAGAACCGGCTACACTTGAAGAAAAAGCTCTACCGCTTCCAATACAAAGAAGGTACAAAAATGATTAGACACCTTGATGCTTTTAATAAGTTGATTGCCGACTTGTTAAATTTAGATGAGGATATTAAGGATGAAGATAAGGCCTTAATATTGTTGAATTCCTTGCCAGACTCTTATGAGCATTTTGTTACCACTATTATGCATGGTAAAGAAACTGTGAAATTTGAAGATGTGTCAAATGCCTTGATGAATTATGAAATGAGACATAGAGATAAAAATCATGATAGTACCTCGGAAGCTTTATTTGTTAGAGGTAGATCATCGGAGAGAAGATCATCTTTTAGTAGGAAAAAATCACAGTCTCGACCTAGAGGAAACTCTAAAGGTAGAAAACCTTTGGAAATGGATGAATGTGCCTTTTGTCGTAATAAGGGTCATTGGAAGAAAGATTGTCCTAAATTGAAGACCAAAGGTAAAGAAAGTTCTGAAGCTAATGTTGCTGAAGTTGAAACAGATTTTCCTGATTTTGCTTTAACCACTTCCTCATCATTTGATTGTGCTACTAAGTGGGTGTTGGATACGGGTTGTACTCATCATATGACTCCTCACAAGGATTGGTTTTCAAGCTTGAAAGAGTTTGATGGCGGTGTTGTGTTCATGGGAGATGACAATCCTTGCACAACAAAAGGGATTGGTACAGTTCGTTTGAAGTTGCATGATGACATGGTTAAAGAGTTGATAGGTGTTCGGTATGTACCGAATTTGAAGAAAAATCTTATTTCTTTGGGAACTTTGGAAGCCAAGGGCTTCAGGTTTCATTCAGATGGGCAGACATTGAAGGTGACTTATGGTGCACTTGTTGTGATGAAAACTCCTCGATGTGGCCATTTGTATTTATTGCAAGGAAGCACTGTGACAGGTGAAGCATCTGTAGTCTCAGAAAATATGGGCACATCCGATTCTGATACTACTAGATTGTGGCATATGAGATTAGGCCATGCCGGTGAGAAAGCTCTACAAGGGCTTGTGAAACAAGGTCTTCTAAAAGGTGCCACGACTTGTAAGCTTGATTTCTGTGAGCATTGTGTCTTGGGGAAGCAAACTAGAGTGAAGTTTGGTACTGCTGTACATCAGACGAAGGGCATTCTTGATTATGTGCATTCGGATGTTTGGGGTCCTACAAAGACTCCCTCTTTGAGTGGTAGACATTGGTTCGTGACCTTTGTTGATGATTATTCAAGAAGGTCTTGGGTCTACACTATGAAGCACAAAAGTGAGGTGTTGAGCATTTTCTTGGGTTGGAAGAAAATGGTTGAGAACCAGACTGGGAGAAAGATTAAGATTTTGAGATCGGATAATGGTGGTGAATACACATCCGACCTTTTCTTTAAAGTTTGCAAAGAGGAAGGGATTGTGAGACATTTTAGTGTCCGGGGAACTCCACAACAAAATGGAGTTGCAGAAAGATTGAATCGAACCTTGCTTGAGAAGGTTAGATGCATGTTGTCTCAGTCGGGTTTGAGCAAGTCGTTTTGGGCAGAGGCAGTTACTTATGCATGTCACATCATCAACCGATTACCCTCAGCTGCTGTTCAGGGTAAGACGCCAATGGAGGTACGGACTGGAAAACCTTCTAATGATTATGATTATATTCGTATTTTTGGTTCACCTGCTTATTTTCATGTAACTGAAAATAAACTTGATCCTAGAGCCAAAAAGGCTATCTTTCTTGGTTTCAATAGTGGTGTCAAAGGTTACAGGTTATGGTGCCCGGAGATGAAGAAACTTGAAATCAGCAGAGATGTGACATTTGATGAAGAAAATATGTTCAGAGACTCTGAAAAGAATGTGAAAGATGTCCAACAGGTGGAGCTTGAGAAAGTTGCCTCTAGTACTTCAAATCCTATTTCCGCTGATGTCGAAGCCACTGCAAGTGAAGAAGTGGGAGACTATGAGGATGTTGAAGAAGTTGAACTTGAAGATTCTATTCAAGTTGAAGAGCAAGTTTCACCTCAAGAGTCTATTGCCAAGAACAGAGGAAAAAGACAAATTACCAAGCCAGCTCGGTATAGTGACTATGTTGCTTTTGCTCTTCCTATTATCACTGATGAGATTCCATCCAATTTTGAAGAAGCCATTGAGAGTGAGGAAAAGGAGAAGTGGTGCAATGCCATGGGTGATGAGATGAATTCTCTCTTGAAGAACAAGACTTGGGAGTTAGCTAAATTGCCTAAGGGTAAGAAAGCTATTGGTTGTAAATGGGTGTATGCCAAGAAAGAAAATGCTGATGAGAAAAGAAATGTAAGATTGAAAGCAAGATTAGTTGCTAAAGGGTATGCACAAAAGGAAGGCATTGACTACAATGAAATTTTTTCTCCAGTTGTGAAGCACTCCTCAATTCGCATTATGTTAGCTCTTGTTGCACAATATGATCTTGAGCTTGTTGATGCGAGAATTATACGCACACAAATTAAACCCTCTTTTTGACAATTGTAGTATAGATATAAGTAGGGATCGTTCTTAACCGGGGATTAGGAGGGATTGTTAATCACTTAGATTTGACTCAAAAACGTAAAAACACAATATAAAATACTATACTAGACTCAAAGAATGCAAAACTAAATAAACGTAAAATAAAGTTTAAAACACTAAACTTACTTAAAGAAAACTCAAAAGAAGTTCACAAGACTCCAAATACTTAAAAACATAAAATAAGATAGATTTGAATGACTAAGACTTAACAAAATATTGGGGGGGGGGGGGGAATTGAGTTTTTGACGAGATTAAATTAAATGGACAAATTGTAATTAAAAGCAAAATGTAAATATGAATGTGATGAAAATATGGATGGAATGCTAGCTAGAAGGTTCTTCTCCACACATGTTACACTTGCATACAAGATTGATTTTCAGTTGGTCTTTCGATAAATTATGAAACTCAACACCCCGGGTTAATTAGGTCCGCTTAAATTAACCGTCAAGTTCTCCTTTAAGTTAATGAATTGGATGGGTTTGCGCAACGCAATTCACAACATTCTCCAAAAGTCCTTTACGTGAAAAGCACAATAATGATACAATCAAAGATCATTAAGCATCATGAAAACTATAAGTGTTGACGAGGCATTCGTTACTATGATGAGCATGAAACTCGTGCCAAGAATTCATTTAACGCGATTGTTTATAAGCAACCTCCACTACTTGTGAATATAAGTTCATAACTATTAGGTGAAACTCACTTATATTCTAGCGTCATATTCATGCATGAAAATTAAGCGTGCACTCTCAATAAACATACATAAATAAGTTATCAATCAAACGGTTAGACAAATTGAATCCACAACTTATGAAATTCCAACCAAAGGTAATCAATTCATATTGCAAGCATAAACATGTATTTCGAATCACCCCCTAGCTAAAGGGGGTTTAGTTCCTCATACGTACAAAACAAAGAGAATTTAAATTAAACATTGAAATCAAAGAAACACCTAAACATTCCAACAACTCAAACTTGAATTGTATGAACGTTTAGGCCCTCTTCTCTTCCTCTTCGTTGTGGCACAAGGTCTAAGGATAAGTTGTGTGATGGTGTGAATTGTTTTGGAGGGATGGGGAGTGGTTGGAGTGGCTGCAATGGAGAAGAAAAACTGCAGAAAATGGAAGGGGTGAAGGCACGGCAAGGATGGTGTTTGTGTTGTGTGTTGTGTTGTGGTGAATAGAATGAATTGTATGAATGCATTGCATGGTTTTATAGGGAAAGAATAGATGGGAGAGCATGTGAATGGCAGCTAGGAATGATTAAAGAAGGGAATGCATGTGGAATGACAACTAGATTGGTTGGTGGAAAGCTGAAAATGCAAATGGGAATGCTGGAAATGCAAGGGATGCACGGCAAGATTTGTTTGTGATGCATGTGGCTGAATTGTTTGTTGGGAAAGCTTGTGAGTGAATGATTAAAGATGCATGTGGATGAATTATACAATGGGAAAGTATGTGATTGACAACTAGGGTGAATGGTGGCTGCAATGATGAAGTGTGATGGCTGAAAATGGCAAGGGAAGGCACGGCAATGGGTTGGTTTGTGTGATTGTTTTGTGTTGTGAATTATGATGAATGCATGTGGATTAAAGAAGAATATGGAAGTGAATAAATCATAATAGGGCTGCAAGTTTAAAGGGCTAAGGTTTAAGTACATAGAATGGGCCTAAAATAGGGTGGTTTGCATGGCAAAGGAAGGGAAATATGGTTAAGCCCATGGCAAGGTTGTGTAATTGGGTTAGGGCCATTGTTTTGTGTCCTCAAGTGCATACAAGGCCTTCAATTTCATCCAACACTTTGGCTCCAAGCATAAGCTATCCATCCTTAGCCCAATAGTGCTCCAAAAGGCCCCTAAATGCACTTCTTTGCTCCTTAAGCCCTTAGAACCTGAAAACACACAAAAGAAGCATAAAGGACTAAAATAACTAAAGAAACATAACGTAAAAGTACGAGAACAAGCCATTTAAGTCGCATGAATATGCTCCTATCACTTGTGCAACTCGATGTGAAGACGGCTTTCCTACATGGTGATTTGAATGAAGAGATCTATATGTGTCAACCGGATGGGTATAAAGTGAAAGGGAAAGAGAATTTGTTTTGCAAGTTGAAGAAATCACTTTATGGCTTGAAGCAATCTCCAAGACAATGGTATTTGAGGTTTGATAAATTTATGAGAGGCCAAAATTATTCTAGAAGTCAATATGATCATTGTGTGTACTTCAAGAAGTTGCAAGATGGGTCTTTCATTTATTTGTTGATATATGTTGATGATATGTTGATTGTCTCAAATAATGTCGAAGAGATTGATAAATTGAAGAATCAAATGAAGAATGAGTTCGAGATGAAGGATCTTGGTGAAGCAAAGAAGATCTTTGGCATGGAGATCACTAGAGACAAAGAGAAGGGTTTGGTTTGTTTGAATCAAAGACAATACCTTGAGAAGTTGATTCGGAAGTTTGGAGTTCATGATTCAACTAAACCGGTTAGTACCCCTTTGGCTCCTCATTTTAAATTGAGTTCTCTACAATGTCCTAAAGCTGATAAGGAGAAGCTGCAAATGAAAAATATACCATATGCAAATTTGGTTGGTAGTTTGATGTATGCAATGGTATGCTCTAGACCAGATATTGCTCATGCAGTTGGCATGGTGAGTCGATATATGCATAATCCTGGTAAATAGCACTGGCAAGCAGCTAAGTGGATATTGAGGTATCTCCATGGTACTCAAGATGTTGGTTTATGCTTTGAGACGGATGACTCTGGTATTAGTCATTTTGCTGTTGGTTATGTTGATTCAGATTATGCAGGTGATCTGGATGGAAGGAAGTCTACTACAGGCTATGTGTTTACTATGGCTAAAGGGCCAGTTTGTTGGAGGTCCATTTTGCAGTCGTCTGTTGCCTTGTCTACTACAGAGGCTGAATATATGGCAGTTGTTGAAGCTATAAAGGAGGCCATTTTGATACATGGACTGATTAGAGATTTGGGGGTTGATTAGAAGCAGGTGAAGGTGCATTGTGATAGTCAGAGTGCCATTTATTTGGCTAAGTATCAGGTTCATCATGCGAGGACCAAGCACATAGATGTGCGTTATCACTTTGTTTGTGAAGTAGTTGGTGAAGGAGAAATCATTCTCCAGAAGATTCCAACTAAAGACAACCCCGCTGATATGTTGACTAAGGTTGTTGGTGTAGCCAAGTTTATTCATTGCTTGAACTTGGCTCACATTTTACCTATATAAAGAATGCATTGAGCAGTAGGAGATTTTTGGAGCAATTGGCTCGGCATGAGTTGTTCTCTTGCTAGTGTTTAGGAGTGATGTTGTGTATCAATTGTGTTGGTTGGCTTGTCATGGCGTTTTTCGGAACTTGGCCAAGGTGGAGATTGTTGGAGTATGTGGCCAAGTGGACAAATGTCCAAAGGACCTTTCGGCTAAACAAAAGAAGGTGGAAACACCTTTCCTTGTTTTGGGGAGGAAAAAAGGGAAAGGTGTTTGTTGCTTTTTGGAAAAGATGTGAGAGAGCTCATTATTTCGGTTTAAAGAAGAGAGAGACGTGATAGCTCTTTGTGGTAGAGAGCAAGGGAGAGTTGCAGAGAAAAAAAAAAAAGAGAGCATTTTCTGATTACAGATGCAGAGAGCAGAAGGGGTGCCGCACCCCCCATTTGAAAAAGAGCTCCTCTCTTTGGTTAGTAATCATCCATCAAAGTAGTTGTTGTTGTAATAACTTTGAGCTAGATGTATAGAGAAGAAATTATTCTTTATATTTCTTCCTCTATTTGTTTCTTTGGTGTGTGAGAGCTTTTGGGGTGTATTGGGTTAATTGGGTTGTGAGATTGCCAACACTTTGTAAACTCCCATTTGGTTGAGAGTGGATTATTGGGTGAGCTCCTACTGCTCCGAGGACGTACTCCAGTTACACTGACTGTGGAGGAACCTCGTTAAAATCTTGGTGTTATTTTCTATATTGTTCTTGCATTTCATTTGATATATTTTCTGTGGGTTAGCTTGATTTGGTTCCATTTAGTTTGGTGCTATCCTAGCACAACATATTTTTCCTATGAATTTTAAGTATTGCAAATTGCAATGGAATTCAATGGGTGGGTTATGTATTTAAAGTTTTTGAAAGAAGGGAAATGAGAGAGAATGGAGGTGAGCTTTGGGTTGGGATTAGAACCAAAGAAGGGTTGGGAGGACAAAAAGTTTAAAGCCATGGATGTTATGAAGCAGTGATGGGTGATATATGATCAGTTGGTTCGTATTTGATTAGATTCCTAGAATTAGGGTTTTGGAGAAAGAAAAAGGGAAGTAGAAATACTTGTTTACAAGAGATGGGATTTCATCCTAGAAAGGTACAATAATTAAATAGAAAGAGAGAAGAAATTTTTTTCTTTTATAGAGATGGTGAACGGGCATAAGGAAATGGGCAATTCGGCAATGTACAGTGAACATAAGGAAATTGGCAATGTGTAGTACGTTTTTGTTTGGGTAAATTACACTTTACCACCTCAGGTTTGGGGTCGATTTCAATTCCTTACAACATCTTTAAAACATTTCACTTTCATGCCTCAAGTACTATTTTATTTCAATATAATACATCCGTTACATTTTTCATCCATTGATCTGTTAAGAGCTGACGTGGCTACCACATTTGTTCCACGTGGCTGCCAAATGTGTGCACGTGGCAAAAAAAATAATTTTTTAATTTTTTTAAAAACTTGAATCTTCTCAACAAAAAAAAAAAAAAAAAAAAAAACTAAAACTGAAACCCACCTCCCCGGAACCCCCACCCCCGTAAAACAAACCTAGAAACCTTATTCCCCGCTCCCCTACACAACCCACCTCACCCAAAAACCTTATCCCCCCGACCCATGCACAGGCAAGCTCCACGAATCCATGGTTACCCAGTTGCCTTCCGCCTGTGGATCTCGGGACCAAGTTCATCACTGTCGATGTCGACAATTGAATCGAGAGGATTGCGAATCACGGTTCAGCATAGCAAAGCCGCGGGGAATCAGAAACAAGAGAGACTCAATTGGCGGCGATGAAATCAATGGACGAATGAAGGTGGTTCAGGTTCGGGTACTTCGCTGGCGGCTGACCAGATGAGTTCGTGCGGACGAAGATGGAGTCTCTACGGATGGCCTGTGAAAGTGAGATTTCGATCCACCTGTAGGATTTAAATGCCTTCACACCAAAAACCCTCCAATCCCAAAGTCCAGCTTCTCATTTAACTCTTTGACTTACTCGATTTTTCAAAAATTACTTCAATTTAGGGTTTGTATCTAGGCTATGTTTTTTCTCACAAACAACTTCCTCCCTGTCTCCCTCTCCTCGCTTCTCTTCTCTCTCCTCACTTGGGTCGGGGGGATAAGGTTTCTTGGTTTGTTTGCAGGGAGGGGTTTTAATTTTATTTATTTATTTTGAGAAGATTCAAGTTTTAAAATAAAAATAAAAAAAATAAAAAATTACCATGTGGCATAAATGTGGCAGCCACGTCAGCTATTAATGGATCAATGGATGGAAAATGTAACGGATGTATTATATTGAAATAAAATAGTACTTGAGGTATGAAAGTGAAATGTTTTAAAGATGTTGTAAGGAATTGAAATCGACCCAAATCTAAGGTGGTAAAGTGTAATTTATCCTTTTTGTTTTGGTACTTACATGTCATTTTACAAGAGGGTAAAATTGACATTAAAATTTAGGGGTGTGATATCCACACACCCTTTTTTACTTGCCACACACCCTTCTAATTTTCGGCCGTCGAAGCAGATGAATTGAAGAAGATCAACAAACAGAAATTAACAAAGGGTGTGTGAGAAGTAAAAAGGGGTGTGTGGATAGTACACCCCTAAAATGTATACTAAAATGTGGGTGGGGAAATAAGATAACGGAGTGGGTTTATCAGCACTCTTCTCAAATTATCATGACATGTGATGTTTCACCCCCGTATTTCGGTTACACTGAAGAATTTTAGTGAGGGTGGTGAGTGAAAAATGAAAAAGGCTCCCTATTCGTCATCATGTTTCTACCAACCACTTATTAATTTCAATAAATTAAGGGAATTGCAATTGACACTCCAAAAATCTTATTTTGCATTTTAAACTTTCTATAATTAGAAAAAAATTACAGTGCTCAAGAGTGTAGAATTAAATTTTTGAAGTGCTAATAATAGTTCCCCAAATTAATATACATGCCTTTCGCTTTTCTCATCCAAAATTTGGAATGTCTTTTGAAATTTCAAAAAATTTCATCCTTTATTTGCGATCCAATATATCCTGAAATCAAACCCCCAACACGAATATATTAATTGTAAAAGTGTTCCAGTATGATACAATAATTTTTTTTCGACGTGCATACGTGGTACATGACCATCAAAATCAGGAACATGAAGTTTCTATGTTATTTTCTAGGAAACAACGTACAAATTTATGTGGGGTTGATAATATCAATAGCATATACATACATATTGATACATCACAATTGAAAGAATAAACACAGAATTAAGATTAACATACAGCCGGTAGGATGGCGGCGCAGACATTCTAATTTACAAATAAGAAGCAGGTTTCGGAAACGGATTTAAACGCCGGGTTTAACACCGAAAGTTTCATGCAAAACTTCCACATCGATCGCGTCCTAAATCACGTTTGCAAAATTACCTCAAGCGATTAATACAGAGCAAAGATGATCAATCCAACAGCAACATGTCTGAGCACTGCGGACAGGAAGAAAGTGGGGGGCTTAGCTAGTAGAGAGCTTGCTGCACCCTTGGTGGGACGGGGGCGCCTAAGGTAGACGCCGCTACCGTAGACTGGTTTTGCTCTCAGGGAAATCCTTAAATGCTGAACTTCATGCATTCTTTGATGGTCTTTTCTGCTTGATTTGTTCATCATATCATATACATCTGCAAGCGTATAACATTGATACAATTAGCGAAAAAGAACGTTGGGAGGTCGGATATATTTCTCGACATGTCGAGAGAATTTGTGAGCTTACCCTTACGCTTAAGGTGGTCATGCTGCTTCTTCAGAGGTGTATAATCTCCAGTTTTAGGGTTGGAAGTGCTTTCACATGCAGAATGAACAACCAGACAGAGCATAAAAAAGGACCATATTAGTAATTCTGTTCTCATCTTCTCTTAAATATTAACTGTGAAAATTTTTCAAAGGTTGTTGATGAGCAAGAGGGACACACTTAAATAGACTTCTGCTGCTATCTGTTTAAGTGTAATTAGCACTAATTATTAGGCATAAAGATAAAGAGAAAAGCATGGGCGGAGTTACTGAGGGACTAGAATGGTCTCCGGCCCATCCTGCCTTTTTTTCCCCTGCTAATCTAATAGTAGCTTCATGCTAATGCTGTATATCTGTTTAATATCCTTAAAATTCAAATGTGTTTTCAATTCAAACTCTTTTTCATTCCATGCTAGACCTCATTTTTCTCTCCATCCCTCTTATTGCGGTGCAATCTTCACTTCCCCTCCTTATTCTATCAACTTTTCTATTTAGCTTTTAACTTGTATTTTAAACAATTTCTTGCTTACTCTTTATCTCATATTCGGGTGAATTTGTTCAATGTTTTTAGTTCTCTGTATTGAATTTAGGATCTTTCAATTCTGCAAATTACTCCAATTTCACATGTTTTGAGTTTAAATTACCTATATATGTGAAAGACCTCCTTCCACAAACATGAAATCCTTACTTCGTCACCGGCGAAAAGTAGAAAAAAATAAGTTGATTAAGGATTTCTTGGCCAGTGGATAAAGTAAAGATTCTTGTTAATTGGAATAAAATAGATCTACTGCAGGCACATGTATATGTGCATGCGTGTGGTTTTGCTTTCTTGGTTTGGAATCGTATCGAGATTTTATTCACAGTGCATACTTTAAGCCATACAAGGGCAGCACCTAGTCAATTACATATGTAAACATGTACAAACTGGGCTGGGGAATTTGCGATTCTATGGTGGCCGCGATCTATTAAGGTCTGTTTCTGACGTAACCATAGTATAGTTGTAGAATCTCTTTTTAATATCAGAAGATGTTTAAGTTAGAATCTCACTCTTTGCGAATCATAGAAGATTGTGCTCCAAAAGTTATAGTGAGGAGAGAGGCTTGATGAAAAAGAATAATTAGCTAGAGACCTTTTCTTAAGGGTCGACCAAATCACTTTGAATGGATAGAAGAGAATGTGATGCCTCTAATATCCTTTTCTTGGAGAGCCCTCAAAGACAAAGGAATCAATGGCTTACTTCTATTTCCATGTCGATGGATGCTTCGTTTATTTATCAAGGAATATTTTTGCTCACTAGCCTCAAATGATGATGATGCTCACCACCTTATTTATCATCGTTATATGAGTTTAAATTTCAAGATTTGTGTTGTGAATAAATACAAATCTCAAAATTTAAACTCAGTCAATGATAATAAGTATAGTGGTCAATTTTACCACCACTCGAGGATGATGAGCAAAAATGCACCCTATTCATCATGTTTCTAGTTACCACTTAGTAATAAAAGTCAAGGTGATTCGATGAAAAGTATAAAGCAATTAACAAAAAGACTTACGTAATTTAATATGGTGGATAAATAATATCGGGGAAAATAACTAGGTTAATTGAAAATTCAGGTGTGAGCAAATGGAAGATGAGTAAAAATGCACCATATTCCTCGTGCATCTAGCTACCACTTAGTAATGAAAGTCAAGTTGGTTCGATGAAAAGCGTAAAGCAATGAACAAAAAGAATTAGTTAATTTAATAGTGGATTAATAGCTAGTATCTTAAGGGAAAAAAACTAGGTTTGGAAATTTAATTAGGTGGTGAGTATTACTACTACTTGAGGGTGGTGAGCAAAAATACACCATATTCATCATGTTTCTAGCTATCATTTAGTATGAAAGTTAAGGTGATTCGATGGAGAGTATAAAGCACTTAACAAAAAGAGTTAATTTAATATGGTGGATTAATAGTTCCCTAAAGGAGGAAAATAACTAGGTTTGGAAATTCATCTCTTCTTCCATGTCTGCAAATCCAGTCTGAATCTCAATAAATGTGCATGCCTTTTGAAATTTTAGAAATTTTCATCCATTAATTCGGATCCAATACATCCGAGAATCAAACCCTCAACATAAATATATCAATGGTAGAAGTGCTACAATACGACACATTTTTTTTTACATACGTGCGTCGTACATGATCATCAAAATCAGGAACATGAAGTTTCTATGTTCTTTTCTAAGAAACAACACACAAATTTATGTGGGGGTGATGATATCAATAGCATATACATACATCATACATCACAATGGAAAGAATGAACAAAGAACGAAGATTAACACAG